>NC_056747.1:16386498-16505760 GCF_019279795.1 Protopterus annectens | reverse complement strand
AGAGAGGGAGACAGACAGGAGAGGGAGACAGACAGGAGAGGGAGACAGACAGGAGAGGGAGACAGACAGGAGAGGGAGACAGACAGGGAGAGAGGGAGACAGACAGGGAGAGAGGGAGACAGACAGGGAGAGAGGGAGACAGACAGGGAGAGAGGGAGACAGAGAGAGAGAGAGAGGGAGAGGGAGAGAGAGAGAGAGAGAGAGAGAGAGAGAGACAGGGAGAGAGAGAGAGAGAGAGACAGGAGAGAGAGAGAGAGAGAGACAGGAGAGAGAGAGAGAGAGAGAGAGACAGAGAGAGAGAGACAGAGAGAGAGAGACAGAGAGAGAGACAGAGGAGAGAGACAGAGGAGAGAGACAGAGGAGAGAGGGAGTTAGAACATTGCTTTCCTACTACAACCAGACACAAACAAAACACATATCCCAGAGGCAATGTTTAAAATACAGAACATTTCGAACATTCTGAACTTTAGACTTACTCATTTCTGTATATTCATCAAACAAGACTCACCTGCTCTGCTCCCTTCCTTCTTTTCATGAACTTGGTGATGGGCATGCTCCCTACGGACTTTCTTTTCACTGAAACTGGGGTAGTGACAACTGTGCTTCCTCCACTAACTGGACTGCTAATATCCTCCTTTGCTGGAAAAGGTACTGTTGGAAAAGGTACCTGGGTAAGGTAGTTCCAGTGACAAGGCACAGGAAGGTTTTCTCTCTCAAATGTTTTTAGCACTTCTGTATGAACATACCAGCATCTCAGTCTAAATTCAGGTCTTTTCTCATAAACTGCATTTTCAGAAATAAGCCGTTTGAGCTTGGCTTTAGAAGGAATGGAATTGTCCTCATCCACAACTGGGGTCTGTGGCCGTGATGAGACAGGACTAGTGGAATTTGTTTCATTATTAGGGTTCCCTACTACTTCACCAGGTGACTTGTGCCTACACCATTCCTGAAACTCTTGGATGATGCTTTTACTTCCGTTCACATTCCCATGGAGAAGTGGCAGCAGCTGACCAAGTACTGTTGGGGAAAAGAAAATGGGAATTATGTCAATACTGCACGCGTCTGGAGAAAATACTCCGAATGCCACAATAATCTCAAGTTAGCATGAATACTGCATGCATCTGGAGAAAATACTCCGAATGCCACAATAAGCTCAAGTTAGGATGCTACAAAAATGCTTACATACCTGCAGTGTTACAAAGATTTGCATTAACATACATACAGACCATGCTGAATCTCCTCAGCCAATAAACTTCAGGCCTAATCCTAGACCCACAAAATTCTTGATTATACATTGAAAACCTTCGCTGTCACAGGAAGTGAAATTATGTATTTTACAGTCAATATATCCAATTAATTTGCAATGGCAGTTCAATGTTATGCACAAATGCACAGTCATCAATAAAGATCTGGTTTTATTTTCATCCACTCTACTTTTATATATACAACTCTGAAATGCAAACACTAGAGAAAGTATAGTGTAAAATCTTACCATAACTTTAGATGTCATTCTCTTCTATATGCTGCTGTATCCATAGCATGAGGGGGTCTGCCACTGGTCGACTCGCATGGCCGGTCATTTTACAAAAGATAGTTGCTACTGTGAAATTAAGTGGGATGTCCAGCGCCTCTCAGCAAATGTAGGCCATAAAAAGACATCTGTTATAAAATGGACATCAGCACGCACCTACCTCAACTTTTCTGCCACCTGTGCGACTGCCAGCTCCTATCGTCACTCGCTTGCTGAAGCGACTGTGCTGTCTGTATTCAGATAAGCACCCCATAGGGGGTTTTGATTATTTTTTGCAACTGTGTTTTGGGTTCATGTCAGGTAGAAAGAGCAAGTGTCAGTGCGGTAGGCAGATTTCACATAAAGACTCACATGAGCTCTGCCTATTCTGTCTAAGCCAAGAACATGACCACACCACTCGTGAAATCTGTCAGTTCTTTGTCCCCAAAACCCTCAGGCATCATCTTGCTGTGTTTCTATCTAAACAACCAATGCTTGAAACGTCTCACTAAAAAAAATGGACCAGACTCCGGGAACCTTAAAAGCCGGCAAAAAAGGCCAAAGGAATCGCAGCCTGATCCAACTGCTGCACCCCCTATTCTGCAAGTACCTCTTGAGGCCAGTGAAGGCCCAGAGTACGAGTACGAATCTGCAGATCTTCCACTGACGGGTACCCAGGTGGAAGCAGTCAAAGAATCTACAAGGGAGTCTTAGACCTCCGACATAGGCACCGGGGGGGGGGGGGGTGGTGGTATGTTGTGGAGTGCCGTCTGGCTTCCATCCCTTCGTCCCTGCATCACAGAGACATCTGTGTCAGAGGACCACAAAAGAAGCAAAAGACAAAGCATACTGCTCCTTCCCCAGACGTCAGTACCTTCCAACCAGGCACCTGACTGGCAGGCCTTCACTCAATGTCTACTTAATGCCTTCCTTGCATTATTGCCAGGCCTCTGTTCCTGCCTAGGCCCCTTCAGCTTCTAGCCCCAAGGATAAACTAGTTACTAACATCTTCAGGGGATGAATCCCATACTTAACACTTCCCAAATTGCCTCCCCTCTGTGTATGCTTCTCCAGGAGTCGTCAAATGGTACAGATTTCCCATGGGAAGATATTACCTTTGGGGAAACTATTGTGCAGATGGACTTTAAGTGGGTCTTCAGCCAGGTTACTGATAATCAAAAGAGGTACTACGACCTCTTACAAATGGAGTCCCCCAACCAGTCTGCAGTCCGTCCTGTGCATCCTGCCTTTTTGGATGCTTTTCTGTCTGCCTCTAAAAATCCAGATTCACAACCCCCCCTTTACCTTAGTACCCAGACAAGTTTTACAGAGTCCCTGAAGATGAAAACTTTCTTTTCAAGGTTCCTTCTGCAGACCCTGCCATCATTTCTGTGCCTGCAGATAAAACCCCCAAATTTCTACCCTCCACCTCCCTCCTTCCTTCTGACAATGACAGCAGATTAATGGAATGCCTAGGCAAAATGTTTACACGTCTTCCACTTTCACAGCGAGAGCTATTAACTACCAGAAGCACATGGCCAAATACTCTTTGAGCCTTCTTTTTGATACTATTAAGCAACTGGGCGACCTCCCGGACTCCCTTGTCAAGGCCAAAATCTGTAGCCTGTTATAAGTCCTGCAATCAAGTAACTAAACACGCCATTAAGCGTAATTATGATACAGTAGAGGCTTAATCTAGAGCCACAGCCTTAGGTTCTGTCATCAGGAGATATTCCTGGCTCCGGCTGCAGCCTCTCCCTGATGTCATTTAGTCAAAACTCATGGATGCTCCTTTGGACAACGAAGCTTGGTTTGGTTCAGCAGCGGCAGAGCTCTCAAAGGCCCCTCAGGAGAAGGGTAAGGAGCTCCAGGAGCTCAGGCAGGTTTCCATCTCTCCAGTTCCCTACTTCAAGGGGAACTATCCAGCTAAAACAGACAAATGCCATCCAAAGGGAAAAAGGATACCAGGAAACAGAACCCCTTCTAGGTCTGCTCCCCTCTAGCCCTGCTCCAAAACAGACTTTTCAGGCAAAGCCTAGTAGTCCGACTACTAGCCCTTACACACAGACACCCCTCCATCCATGCATCTCTCCCTGTCCTACCAGACTTGAAAATAGGTTATCCAGGACTCTTGGGTCCTCCCTATTACAAAACTGGGATATTTCATGGTGTGGAAGACCAGACCCACCTTCAAAGGCATTCCTCAACCCCCTTCAGACCAGATGTCTTTCTTTCATCCACTTCTGCAGGACCTTGTCTCTCAAGGCACAATTCAAGAAATTCCTCCTCAATTAAGAGGAAAAGATTTCTACTCCAGGATGTTCCTGGTCCCCAGGAAAAAAGGTCCCTGGAAACCAGTCTTGGATTTGTCCCATCTCAACACCTTTCTTCGGGTCCCCTTCCTTTAGGATGCTCAAACTTCAAATTCTCCTGCCCCTAATCCTCCCCTCAGGCCTTCTTGGTGTCCTTTGATATAAAAGATGTTTATTTGCAGATGCCAATCCATCCCCTTTTCTGGAAATGACTTGGCTTTCCAGTGGGTTCTGCACACTTACAGTTCTATGCGTTGTCATTCGGTCTCGCTACAGCACCAAGAGTGTTCACAAAGAGCCTAGCCCCAGTAATTCCCTTTGCCAGTCCCCCTTCCATTCAGGGATACAGGGGAACTTGAACAGTACAGATCATTGAACAGGTACATCAGCAAGCTGTAACAGACAATCTGGTTATAGCATGCTGAACTTAAGCTCAAGCAGATCCAAAAATCTGAGGTGCTCTTACCATACCGGGGAGAGAGGGGATAGGTTCCACTTTCCCTGAAACATGAAGGAGTTGAGGTGAGCCATGTCATCTGATAGTGAAGAAACTCTCAGAAAGACCCACTATTGTTTCTGGGCCATCGAGCTCACTGGATATCATCTACTGCAGTGGCAAGAGACTGACATTCTGAAGTGAGAAAGGGAGTAACAGCAATGTAGCTACTGACTACACCCTCCATACCTTCACATGTGCAGACAGTCAACACTGTGGCACAGGGGGGTCAAACCTTGAAAATGAACTGCATTTTTAAATAAAACTGTCAAAGCTATAACCTGTTATAACTTACTGTGTGGGTACCATCACTGGCTGAATGACTTCCCTGGTTGTAACCTGCATCCACATTTAACAGAAAAATAAATTTTCATCAAAGTTGTGTAAAGTAAAATAACCTGTGAAGATCAGGGTGAAATGAAATGCTCTCCTGTGTTCTAAGAGCTACTTTTATAGTTTCACAGGTGTGTACTATGCTAATGGCCCTGGAGCCTTTACAAGCCTAGCCCATAGAAGTGCCCTGGCATCGTGCCACCCGACCTTAGTTCCCAGTGCCTCTATAAAGTACAGCCACTGGAGTGATCCCCATGGCAAACTTTCTATTTCCCATCCACTCAAGATTTCTTTCGAAGGCCAGTGAGGTGTTCCGCTCGACATGTATGAGAAGTCTATTTTAGAGCATGGGCAGTCTATGGTTTATGAACCTGCCCCTCCAGCATGTTCTGCTGATTGTGGTAATGAGGTTGAGGTCTCTGGAGCGTGTGGTGTGGAAGGATTGGAATTTCTTTAGATATAGCATTTCTAACAGAGCTGGGTCAGACATGACTTTCTAAGTAAAGCAGAGGTCACCTGTTAGACTATATCAGAGGGACAGAAGATGGAGTTTTTTTGAGTCAGTCTGTGTAGGACATGTGTTGAAGGCCTTGGATCCTCTTCGTGAGGTACTTTTGTGGCCTTACACGCTGTTGCATGTGTCTAGTGAGGTACCTGCCAAATGGGGGATTGTACTCTATTGACTGGCCTAATGTGGGAAGAGTAGAGAGATGATGACCTCTCTTCCTGGATGCAAAACCCTTGGTAATGAGATGTGCCACATAGGACTTTCTGACAACAGTGGCAATGTGGTGGTCAAAGGAGAGGTTGCGGTCAACCTGTGTCCCTATACCTCTTATAACGCCTTTAGTGTTTAGTGGACTCCCATCGATGTGGTAATTAGTGGGAACTGAGTTTTTCCCAAAGCGGACGATGCATTTTTTCCTCTCCAGATTACTTTAACATGCAACAATTCTCATGAAAAATTAGGTTAGCAAATTCTTAACTGTGTGGGGTGTGGACAAAAGACATCTGGTCCACATTTTTCAACAGTAACTACAACAAAATTTGCTGCACGAGCAAGTCTGTTCCTCCCACACACGCTACTCATGCATTCAGATCATGTACTCCCAAACCTAGTGCGTGCTAGTTTTCCAATCTACATACTAGTTAGGCTTTAACAACCCTTCCAGTCTTATTGTCACATTTCCATAAGTCACTACAAGATTACACCGCGACGCACCAGTCACTACAAGATTACACCGCGACGCCAGCTCCTTAAACTACATTCTTGCTACCCTTCACGTTTTCACACTCAATAGATGCACATTCAAAAATCCATAGCATTAACCCTGCGTTTGTTCAAATTTCTCTTAAAATCTGTAAGTTAAGACATACAGTGTAAAAACATCAAGTTACGGCATATACAACAAATGCTGTATTACTTACATTTGATGGAAATGTGTTTGAGCCAAATGTCACGTAACTAACAGCAAGATAGCTTAACTGCTGAAAGTATCTTTCAGTGGATAGCTGTTCCCCTTTCTCCACCAGTGCGTTACCATAGACTCTGTATATAAGGTTTGGGCTGGGGAGTGCTGGAGGCATGCTCTGACTTGCAAATAAAAATTCTAATCGCTGAATAGGCTTACAAATTCTATTTGCTGTTTTGTCGGTCAGACAAATGGTGATCAATAAATCACGAAATCCATTTAACTGGTTGAGTGGAATGGTCAAAAGACCATTTTTATGCCATGTTCCCAAGGTCAAAATAGTATAAATCAAATGTTGAATACAATGTACAAAAGATAACTTACATCTGTGCGATGGTTCAGCAGAAATGCAGACATCAAACTCTGAACCATACTAGAGCTGTACAATTCTTTCATATTAGTATATTTAGTTATAGAAGGGTAATTCAAATGCAAAGTGACAAATGTGCTCTGCAGATCTGCTCCGAGTTACAGCATAATGGCACTAAATATACAGAACCAACTGATACTGCCAACATCCTAGCAGATAGGTTCAGTGCTAACTTTACCCCACTCTCACCCCCTAGAGGGCCCATCTCTATACTGGAAGAATGCAAAGTTCCTATAATCATGGCTGCACAGGTAAAAAACACACTCTCCAAAGCCAAGAACACAGCATCCATGGGACCTGACAATATCCCAGGCTGCGTTCTACACAAACTACAGAATGAACTGGCACCCTACCTAAGTACCATGTTCAATCATAGCCTCACCTCAGGCTTTGTACCCATTGAATGGCACACCGCGAGAGTTATCCCACTCCACAAAGGGGAGCCACGACAGACCCCGGGAACTACCGCCCCATTAGCCTGACGAGCCTGGTCTGCAAGGGAATGGAACGTATCATCGTGGAACTCAAACAAAGATACTGGTAATCTCCAAACTCTGGACTCTACTCAGTTTGGATTTGTAAAAGGCAGATCATATCTCCTAAACCTGCTTGACTTCTTTGAAGCAGTCACCAAAGGCATAGATGAGGGTAAAATGGTTCACACAGCTTATCTAGATCTCACCAAGGCTTGACACCATCCCCCACTCTGGAATTATAGATAAAGCTCACTAAACTAGGTATAAATCCCTATGTCACAAGATGGGTTGCCAACTGGCTCACGGACAGAACCCACACTGTGAAAGTAGCGGATTCCAAATCCGACATCAGACCAGTGACAAGTGGAGTACCACAGGGTTCAGTCCTGGGGCCTCTCCTGTTTGGAATCTACTTCTCTGAAGTGCAGACCAACACAGGTCGTCTTTGGCTAACAAAGTTTGCAGATGACTACAAACTAGGAGCCATACTCCTAACGATGTGGACAAACTACAAAAGGGCCTCACTGAGACAGATACCTGGTGTCAAAGCCATGGCATGAAGCTCAATGCCAAAAAGTGTATTGTCATCCCCTTTGGTAAAAACTCTGTACCCATGAACTACCACATAGCTGGTAATCTACTTAATACCGAAAATGTGATGAGACCTTGGGACACAGGTGGACAGTAGTCTCTCCTTTGATAATCACATCGCCACAGTGGTCAGGAAATCCTTCTACGTGGCTCATCTCATCACAAAAAGATTCTCATCCAGAAAAAAAAGAGGTCATTGTTCCCCTCTACTCATCACTCATTAGACCCATTATAGAGTACAACGCCCCCTTTGGTATGTACCTCACAAGACTTCTACAACAATTGGAAAGACCACAAAAATACCTCACAAAGAGGATTACTGGCCTCAAACAGATGCCCAATGCAGACAGTCTCAAAAAACTACACCTTTACTCCATCGCATATCGCCTTCTCAGGGGCGATCTCTGCCTAACATACAAAGCTATGTCAAACCCAGAGCTTTTAGACATGCTCCACTTAAAGAAATCCCAATCCCCCACACTCTAGGGACCTTAACCTGGTCACCACAATAAACAGAACACGCTGGAGGGATAGATTCCTGTCCCAGAGACTTCCCATACTCTGGAACAGACTAGCTATCTATATCAAACAAAGCTCCTCATTAGCACTCTTCAAGAAAAATCTTGACGATTGGATGGGAGATAGGAAATTCACCCCGGGGATCACTTCTGTGGCTCTGCTCGACAGGGGCACAGGAAAATAATTTTCTTGGGTGGCGAAAGCCAGGGTACATTTTTTGGCTAGGCTTGTATGGGTCCTAGGGCCGATAGCCTAGTACCTACCTATGAACCTATGTAGAGAGAGGGTGAGTTAATTTGGGAGCAGACCACCACAGCACCCTTCTGTGCCAGCAGCATCTCAGAATGTACAGCTCCTCATTACAGCAGCGTCTCAGAATGTACAGCTCCTCATTACAGCAGCGTCTCAGAATGTACAGCTCCACATTACAGCAGCGTCTCAGAATGTACAGCTCCTCATTACAGCAGCGTCTCAGAATGTACAGCTCCTCATTACAGCAGCGTCTCAGAATGTACAGCTCCTCATTACAGCAGCGTCTCAATGTACAGCTCCTC
This sequence comes from Protopterus annectens, assembly GCF_019279795.1. Taxonomy (NCBI): domain Eukaryota; kingdom Metazoa; phylum Chordata; order Ceratodontiformes; family Protopteridae; genus Protopterus; species Protopterus annectens. The sequence goes on along the minus strand of NC_056747.1, from coordinate 16,497,127 downwards.
ATTACAGCAGCGTCTCAATGTACAGCTCCTCATTACAGCAGCGTCTCAGAATGTACAGCTCCTCATTACAGCAGCGTCTCAGAATGTACAGCTCCTCATTACAGCAGCGTCTCAGAATGTACAGCTCCTCATTACAGCAGCTGCCTCAGAATGTACAGCTCCTCATTACAGCAGCGACTCAGAATGTACAGCCCCTCATTACAGCAGCGCCTCAGAATGTACAGCGCCACATTACAGAAGCGACTCAGAATGTACAGCTCCTCATTACAGCAGCGCCTCAGAATGTACAGCTCCTCATTACAGCAGCTGCCTCAGAATGTACAGCTCCTCATTACAGCAGCTGCCTCAGAATGTACAGCTCCTCATTACAGCAGCTGCCTCAGAATGTACAGCTCCTCATTACAGCAGCGTCTCAGAATGTACAGCTCCTCATTACAGCAGCGTCTCAGAATGTACAGCTCCACATTACAGCAGCTGCCTCAGAATGTACAGCTCCACATTACAGCAGCTGCCTCAGAATGTACAGCTCCTCATTACAGCAGCTGCCTCAGAATGTACAGCTCCTCATTACAGCAGCGTCTCAGAATGTACAGCTCCTCATTACAGCAGCGCCTCAGAATGTACAGCTCCTCATTACAGCAGCTGCCTCAGAATGTACAGCTCCTCATTACAGCAGCGCCTCAGAATGTACAGCTCCTCATTACAGCAGCGCCTCAGAATGTACAGCTCCTCATTACAGCAGCGCCTCAGAATGTACAGCTCCTCATTACAGCAGCTGCCTCAGAATGTACAGCTCCACATTACAGCAGCTGCCTCAGAATGTACAGCTCCACATTACAGCAGCGTCTCAGAATGTACAGCTCCTCATTACAGCAGCTGCCTCAGAATGTACAGCTCCTCATTACAGCAGCGCCTCAGAATGTACAGCTCCTCATTACAGCAGCTGCCTCAGAATGTACAGCTCCTCATTACAGCAGCGCCTCAGAATGTACAGCTCCACATTACAGCAGCGCCTCAGAATGTACAGCTCCTCATTACAGCAGCGCCTCAGAATGTACAGCTCCTCATTACAGCAGCGCCTCAGAATGTACAGCTCCTCATTACAGCAGCTGCCTCAGAATGTACAGCTCCTCATTACAGCAGCGCCTCAGAATGTACAGCTCCTCATTACAGCAGCGCCTCAGAATGTACAGCTCCTCATTACAGCAGCTGCCTCAGAATGTACAGCTCCTCATTACAGCAGCTGCCTCAGAATGTACAGCTCCTCATTACAGCAGCTGCCTCAGAATGTACAGCTCCTCATTACAGCAGCTGCCTCAGAATGTACAGCTCCTCATTACAGCAGCTGCCTCAGAATGTACAGCTCCTCATTACAGCAGCTGCCTCAGAATGTACAGCTCCTCATTACAGCAGCGCCTCAGAATGTACAGCTCCACATTACAGCAGCTGCCTCAGAATGTACAGCTCCACATTACAGCAGCTGCCTCAGAATGTACAGCTCCTCATTACAGCAGCGCCTCAGAATGTACAGCTCCACATTACAGCAGCGCCTCAGAATGTACAGCTCCTCATTACAGCAGCTGCCTCAGAATGTACAGCTCCTCATTACAGCAGCTGCCTCAGAATGTACAGCTCCTCATTACAGCAGCTGCCTCAGAATGTACAGCTCCACATTACAGCAGCTGCCTCAGAATGTACAGCTCCTCATTACAGCAGCTGCCTCAGAATGTACAGCTCCTCATTACAGCAGCTGCCTCAGAATGTACAGCTCCTCATTACAGCAGCTGCCTCAGAATGTACAGCTCCTCATTACAGCAGCGCCTCAGAATGTACAGCTCCTCATTACAGCAGCTGCCTCAGAATGTACAGCTCCACATTACAGCAGCGCCTCAGAATGTACAGCTCCTCATTACAGCAGCGTCTCAGAATGTACAGCTCCTCATTACAGCAGCGCCTCAGAATGTACAGCTCCTCATTACAGCAGCTGCCTCAGAATGTACAGCTCCACATTACAGCAGCGTCTCAGAATGTACAGCTCCTCATTACAGCAGCTGCCTCAGAATGTACAGCTCCTCATTACAGCAGCGTCTCAGAATGTACAGCTCCTCATTACAGCAGCTGCCTCAGAATGTACAGCTCCTCATTACAGCAGCGCCGCAGAATGTACAGCTCCACATTACAGCAGCGTCTCAGAATGTACAGCTCCACATTACAGCAGCGTCTCAGAATGTACAGCTCCTCATTACAGCAGCTGCCTCAGAATGTACAGCTCCACATTACAGCAGCGCCTCAGAATGTACAGCTCCACATTACAGCAGCGTCTCAGAATGTACAGCTCCTCATTACAGCAGCTGCCTCAGAATGTACAGCTCCTCATTACAGCAGCTGCCTCAGAATGTACAGCTCCACATTACAGCAGCGCCTCAGAATGTACAGCTCCACATTACAGCAGCGCCTCAGAATGTACAGCTCCTCATTACAGCAGCTGCCTCAGAATGTACAGCTCCTCATTACAGCAGCGCCTCAGAATGTACAGCTCCTCATTACAGCAGCGTCTCAGAATGTACAGCTCCTCATTACAGCAGCGCCTCAGAATGTACAGCTCCACATTACAGCAGCGCCTCAGAATGTACAGCTCCTCATTACAGCAGCTGCCTCAGAATGTACAGCTCCTCATTACAGCAGCGCCTCAGAATGTACAGCTCCTCATTACAGCAGCGCCTCAGAATGTACAGCTCCTCATTACAGCAGCTGCCTCAGAATGTACAGCTCCTCATTACAGCAGCGCCTCAGAATGTACAGCTCCTCATTACAGCAGCGTCTCAGAATGTACAGCTCCTCATTACAGCAGCTGCCTCAGAATGTACAGCTCCTCATTACAGCAGCGCCTCAGAATGTACAGCTCCTCATTACAGCAGCTGCCTCAGAATGTACAGCTCCTCATTACAGCAGCGGCTCAGAATGTACAGCTCCTCATTACAGCAGCGTCTCAGAATGTACAGCTCCTCATTACAGCAGCGTCTCAGAATGTACAGCTCCTCATTACAGCAGCGTCTCAGAATGTACAGCTCCACATTACAGCAGCGTCTCAGAATGTACAGCTCCTCATTACAGCAGCGTCTCAGAATGTACAGCTTCTCATTACAGCAGCGTCTCAGAATGTACAGCTCCACATTACAGCAGCGTCTCAGAATGTACAGCTCCACATTACAGCAGCGTCTCAATGTACAGCTCCACATTACAGCAGCGTCTCAGAATGTACAGCTCCTCATTACAGCAGCGTCTCAGAATGTACAGCTCCTCATTACAACAGTCTCTCAGAATGTACAGCTCCTCATTACAGCAGCGTCTCAGAATGTACAGCTCCACATTACAGCAGCGTCTCAGAATGTACAGCTCCTCATTACAGCAGCGTCTCAGAATGTACAGCTCCACATTACAGCAGCGTCTCAGAATGTACAGCTCCTCATTACAGCAGCGTCTCAGAATGTACAGCTCCACATTACAGCAGCGTCTCAGAATGTACAGCTCCACATTACAGCAGCGTCTCAGAATGTACAGCTCCACATTACAGCAGCGTCTCAGAATGTACAGCTCCACATTACAGCAGCGTCTCAGAATGTACAGCTCCACATTACAGCAGCGTCTCAGAATGTACAGCTCCTCATTACAGCAGCTGCCTCAGAATGTACAGCTCCTCATTACAGCAGCGACTCAGAATGTACAGCTACTCATTACAGCACCGTCTCAGAATGTACAGCACCTCATTACAGCAGCGGCTCAGAATGTACAGCTCCTCATTACAGCAGCGACTCAGAATGTACAGCTCCCCTTTACAGCAGGGCCTCAGAATGTACAGCTCCTCATTACAGCAGCGCCTCAGAATGTACAGCTCCTCATTACAGCAGCGCCTCAGAATGTACAGCTCCTCATTACAGCAGCGCCTCAGAATGTACAGCTCCTCATTACAGCAGCGCCTCAGAATGTACAGCTCCTCATTACAGCAGCTGCCTCAGAATGTACAGCTCCACATTACAGCAGCGCCTCAGAATGTACAGCTCCTCATTACAGCAGCGCCTCAGAATGTACAGCTCCTCATTACAGCAGCATCTCAGAATGTACAGCTCCTCATTACAGCAGCGTCTCAGAATGTACAGCTCCTCATTACAGCAGCGTCTCAGAATGTACAGCTCCACATTACAGCAGCGTCTCAGAATGTACAGCTCCACATTACAGCAGCGTCTCAGAATGTACAGCTCCTCATTACAGCAGCGTCTCAGAATGTACAGCTCCTCATTACAGCAGCGTCTCAGAATGTACAGCTCCTCATTACAGCAGCGTCTCAGAATGTACAGCTCCTCATTACAGCAGCGTCTCAGAATGTACAGCTCCTCATTACAGCAGCGTCTCAGAATGTACAGCTCCTCATTACAGCAGCGTCTCAGAATGTACAGCTCCTCATTACAGCAGCGTCTCAATGTACAGCTCCTCATTACAGCAGCGTCTCAGAATGTACAGCTCCTCATTACAGCAGCGTCTCAGAATGTACAGCTCCACATTACAGCAGCGTCTCAGAATGTACAGCTCCACATTACAGCAGCGTCTCAGAATGTACAGCTCCTCATTACAGCAGCGTCTCAGAATGTACAGCTCCTCATTACAGCAGCGTCTCAGAATGTACAGCTCCTCATTACAGCAGCGTCTCAGAATGTACAGCTCCTCATTACAGCAGCGTCTCAGAATGTACAGCTCCACATTACAGCAGCGTCTCAGAATGTACAGCTCCTCATTACAGCAGCAGCGTCTCAGAATGTACAGCTCCTCATTACAGCAGCGTCTCAGAATGTACAGCTCCTCATTACAGCAGCGTCTCAGAATGTACAGCTCCTCATTACAGCAGCGTCTCAGAATGTACAGCTCCTCATTACAGCAGCGTCTCAGAATGTACAGCTCCTCATTACAGCAGCGTCTCAGAATGTACAGCTCCACATTACAGCAGCGTCTCAGAATGTACAGCTCCACATTACAGCAGCATCTCAGAATGTACAGCTCCTCATTACAGCAGCGTCTCAGAATGTACAGCTCCTCATTACAGCAGCGTCTCAGAATGTACAGCTCCTCATTACAGCAGCGTCTCAGAATGTACAGCTCCTCATTACAGAAGCGTCTCAGAATGTACAGCTCCACATTACAGCAGCGTCTCAGAATGTACAGCTCCTCATTACAGCAGCGTCTCAGAATGTACAGCTCCACATTACAGCAGCGTCTCAGAATGTACAGCTCCTCATTACAGCAGCGTCTCAGAATGTACAGCTCCACATTACAGCAGTGTCTCAGAATGTACAGCTCCTCATTACAGCAGCGTCTCAGAGTGTACAGCTCCTCATTACAGCAGCGTCGCAGAATGTACAGCTCCTCATTACAGCAGCGTCTCAGAATGTACAGCTCCACATTACAGCAGCGTCTCAGAATGTACAGCTCCACATTACAGCAGCGTCTCAGAATGTACAGCTCCACATTACAGCAGCGTCTCAGAATGTACAGCTCCTCATTACAGCAGCGTCTCAGAATGTACAGCTCCTCATTACAGCAGCGTCTCAGAGTGTACAGCTCCTCATTACAGCAGCGTCGCAGAATGTACAGCTCCTCATTACAGCAGCGTCTCAGAATGTACAGCTCCTCATTACAGCAGCGTCTCAGAATGTACAGCTCCTCATTACAGCAGCGTCTCAGAATGTACAGCTCCTCATTACAGCAGCGTCTCAGAATGTACAGCTCCACATTACAGCAGCGTCTCAGAATGTACAGCCAGAAATGGTACTTCTCTCATCACAGCTGTCACCATAACAGCACTGTATTCCATTTGCCCTCGTTTCTCAGCAGTAAAAGTTCGTAATACATTAAACACTACAGCAGTAAACAGTCATTAGTGGATTTCCTTCAGTTGTGTCATCCTATCTTCAACTGTCTTTCTCTGTATTAGTGTATTTGTAACTTCAGTCCTTTAGGTCTACATACCTGCCCTACACAGGCCAGCCAGCCTTGGTCTTGCATACCTACTAAGTGTGCAGTACCTCTGCTTATAGTGGATTCCTTTTATATACGCATTATCAGAGACTTTAGCCAGACTCTACAGGTGGCCAATGTTCAGTTAACTTGCACTACTTGATGCACCGATTTGTCACCTTCGCAGTTAACTTGCACTACTTGATGCACCAATTTGTCTCCTTCGCAGTTAACTTGCACTACTTTATGCACCGATTTGTCTCCTTCGCAGTTAACTTGCACCACTTTATGCACCGATTTGTCTCCTTCGCAGTTAACTTGCACCACTTTATGCACCGATTTGTCACCTTCGCAGTTAACTTGCACTACTTGATGCACCGATTTGTCTCCTTCGCAGTCATCATGTAAAGTATACACTTCTGCTTCTAATTAGCTTTGTACAGTTGGTCTCATTTGTACCCAACATAGCACTCTCTCACATCTTTTGTTGGGGACAGGTGCTCAAGAATGGCTGCTGCTTCAATGACTGGCTGCTCTCTCTTCCAGGTCTTCTGCTGTGCACATGCACACAATGATTGACTGATCTCTCTTCCAGGTCTTCTGTGCACATGCACACACTGACTGGCTGCTCTCTTCCAGGTCTTCTGCTGTGCACATGCACACAATGACTGGCTGCTCTCTTTCAGGTCTTCTGTTGTGCACATGGCACATGCACACAATGACTGGCTGCTCTCTTTCAGGTCTTCTGCTGTACACATGCACACAATGACTGGCTGCTCCTCCTTCCAGGTATTCTGACTGGCAGTTATGTTGTGCACATGCACACTGACTGGCGGCTGCTTTGATGTTTGTTGCCATTGCACAGTAAAGCCGTCGTACTACACCTTGTACTGCAGCTGTCAGCTACTTGTGGTTAGGTGTTGTATAAGCCTCCATCCCATCTTGTGTATAATGATGGAACCACAGTTCAATTTGTTTACTGTTTGCATTACGATATTCTACATCTACTGATTACATTTGTTCATTGCAATTTTATCCCAACAAAACCAATATACTGACAGGGCATACTTAGAGTGAAAAATGTAAACCTTTACACTAATTATGGAGATCATATTCTGTGCTTAGACTGCACAGGAGCCAACTGCATGTCAGATGCGTGCATGTATGTATAGTATACTATAGTACAGTGCGCATGTGTCAGATGCATGTATAGTATACTACAGTGCGCATGTGTCAGGCATGTATGTATAGTATACTATAGTACAGTGTGCATATGTCAGATGCATGTATACTACAGTGCGCATGTGCCAGATGCATGTATGTATAGTATACTATAGTACAGTGCGCATGTGTCAGATGCATGTATGTATAGTATACTATAGTACAGTGCGCATGTGTCAGATGCATGTATAGTATACTACAGTGTGCATGTGTCAGGCATGTATGTATAGTATACTATAGTACAGTGTGCATATGTCAGATGCATGTATACTACAGTGCGCATGTGCCAGATGCATGTATGTATAGTATACTATAGTACAGTGCGCATGTGTCAGATGCATGTATGTATAGTATACTATAGTACAGTGCGCATGTGTCAGATGCATGTATAGTATACTACAGTGCGCATGTGTCAGAGGCATGTATGTATAGTATACTATAGTACAGTGCACGTGTCAGATGCATGTATAGCATACTATAGTACAGTGCACGTGTCAGATGCATGTATAGTATACTACAGTGCGCATGTGTCAGGCATGTATGTATAGTATACTATAGTACAGTGTGCATATGTCAGATGCATGTATACTACAGTGCGCATGTGCCAGATGCATGTATGTATAGTATACTATAGTACAGTGCGCATGTGTCAGATGCATGTATGTATAGTATACTATAGTACAGTGCGCATGTGTCAGATGCATGTATAGTATACTACAGTGCGCATGTGTCAGAGGCATGTATGTATAGTATACTATAGTACAGTGCACGTGTCAGATGCATGTATAGCATACTATAGTACAGTGCACGTGTCAGATGCATGTATAGTATACTACAGTGCGCATGTGTCAGATGCAAGTATGTAAAAGTATGCTATAGTACAGTGTGCATATGTCAAATGGATGTATAGTATACTGGGGTCTATATTAAATAATCGAAAGACAAATTCTCCAAATGATATTTCCATCGAAAATACTGTTTAGTGAATTCGCTCTTGTGGGGTGCTATGCACACCTCCCCTGCTAATTATATATACAAACTCCAAGATCGCAAGGGCAAATTTTCCAATCTTCACTGTACTGCAATCCCAATATTCAGAATTCGATGAACAGTATTTTTGATGGAAATACCGTTCTGCAATTTCAACTTTTGATCATCTAATATGGACCCAGTATACTGTAGTACAGTGTACTTCACAGTGCACCCATATAGGTTTTACAGTAATAATTTGAAATTCAAAGACTTGAGTCCCAGAACGCCCAAAAATGCAGACTTTCACATACTAAATCAAAGACTGCTCTTCCTAGGAATACTTGTTTTTGCAGGGAGGCAAATCTTTCACACCACAACTCTCAGAAAAAGATGTTTAGAAAAGCAGTGCTCAACTTCTGCATTTCTCTTACAATTTCTTTCTTTTCCCAGCATTCTGTGGATTGAATAGCGAGTCTCGGCATTTCAGCAGGGAACCAACTTTACAGTAGTGGTAATGCTTCCACATAACTTAGATGCTATTACATGCATAATGTCTTCTGGAAAGCGCTGTTCATATGCTTTGCTTTGTTACTAGGAGATTGAAAGCATCCACGTCTAACACTATGTTGATTTACTTATCCTGACAGCATCCATCACTTTAAACCCTGTGTTGGCTTATTTATCCTTCATACTGTCTAGCTATCTGACTCCTAGGGGCTGCAACATGCACGGATGAATAATCAGCCTGCACCTTACAATAAAAAGGCCACCATTTCTTCTGGTCTTTGCAGCCTGTTTAATATGAATTGCTGTTGTTTACGATGTTACATTAATAAATGTTACCATCTGCCAAAAACTGCTGCTGTTTTACCACTGCTATTACCTTAATACAGAGAATTATGAATGGGTCTCTAATCATAACCAGCTTATGTGTTAGAAACATGAATACCAAGAAATGCACATTGAGAGGTGAATCTTAGCATCACTATCAAGAGTGCAGTTCTGTAAGTTGCAGTTAACCATAAAAGTAGCTGTTTGAAATCCTCAGTGATGCAGTACAAGTTGGGTTTTGCCCAAAACAACAACCTGCCCACTTCCAATAGCAGTCTCCCTCCCACACTTCTACTCAAAGAAAATCAAGGACTTTCTTGCCTGAAAATTTAGTGGACTGCTCATCCTGAGCTGAAGAAATAACCACAAAACTATTTCCCAACAATAGTTATGTACAATACTTGGGGGGTGGTGGATGTACTCAGTGTGAGCTGAAACAGAAAACAACACCACTACTCCCCTAACAATAACTATGTACAACACTGGGGTGATGGGTGAATGTACTCATCATGAGCTAAACAAACCACAAAACTATGTACAACACTAAGGGGGTGGCGGGTGGATGAGACTACTGCAGCAGTGAGGAATTCAAACTTCCACCTTTACTGGGAAAGCACAACTTATGTTCACCCCACTGCTGCAGCAGCATTTAGTTTAGTTTACATGGGCTGCTTATCAATGCCTATCCAACCTAGTGGGCGTAACAATAGGCTCCATGTGTTTTCTTAGACACCACTGAATCTCTCACCTGTAACCTGAAGAGACGCATCATATCAACGATGCCATAAAATGAAGTCCTGAGAAACTCTCTGGTTGAGGTCAAAGTTGGAAATGAGGAGCCTGGCAAATATTCCGTATATATAAAAAATATTCCTTATATAAAAAAAAATATTCTGTATATATAAAAAATATTCCATATATAAAAAAAATTCCATATATAAACAAAAATTTTCCGTATATAAAAAAATATTTCATATATACAAAAAAATATTCCGTATATAAAAAAATAATAATTCCATATATACAAGAAAAAATATTCCGTATATATATATATATATATATATATATATATATATATATATATAAAAAATATTCCGTATATATATAAAAAATATTCCGTATATAAAACAATTACTTTGTGCTGCAGCAAAAAGGCCTTTTTCCTGCAGTGAGTCTATAAAACTGGGTTCAAGGAAGACTAAATGTTTATTTGGAATCGTAGGTTGGTCAGAAGAGATGAAACACATTACAGACTCCTGATATCTGGGAAAAGACCATGCAAAGATAAGGCATACAAATAAGGAAAATTGCAAGTGCCATTCAGTCTGAAACGAGCTATAACTGGAGATAAACGACCTTAGAGCAGTACTACAATACAAAGAACTGCGATGCAGACACAGAAAATCTGAAAAACTACCTGAAGGCTTTGGCTGTAAGAATGTGATGGCATGCACATTTTAGGTCCGATGTTACCACAAACCTTCCTTGAGGAATGAGAACCAACAATCTCTGAAGGGTCAACATCTTGAAATTTGGAACTTCAACACACAGATTTAGGAAGGAACGATATAAAACTTGTCAACAAGGTGAGTAGCTGCAGCTGTGGTGGAATGAGACCTAATGCCCTTGGGCACAGGTTTACCATTGTGCAAGTAGCAGAAACGGATGCAGTGGCTTATCCACTTTGAAATTGTCTGCTTGAAACAGCCTTTCCTTTTGATCCTGCAGCATATGACACTATTAATTGCTTAGTTTTTCTTAGAACTTTTGTCCTGCTCAAGTAGAATCTTAGCTGTCTGTGTACGTCCAAGGAATGCAGAATTCTCTCCCCTTTGTTCTGCGGATTTGGATAAAAAGTTGGCAGATGAATTGTTTGGTTAAGAGCCACACTGGAAACCACCTTAGGCATGAAAGTAGGATTTGTCCTCAGAGACACCCTGTCTTGGTAAAATATGACAAAAGGCTCTACAACCATGAGGGCCTGTAGCTCTGAAACTCTTCTTGCTTAAGTAATTGCTAGTAGCAGATCTGTCTTCCACGTTAAGAACTTCACATCAGCGGTAGCAGCAGGTTCAAATGGAGGCAGGGTGAGCTTTTCCGACACATAATTGAGGACCCATGCAGGTAATGGTGATCTTCTAGGAGGCCTTAAATTTTTGGCTCCTCTGAGATACTGCTTTATTACAGGATAACTGATTGGTGGCTCGGTATTGTAATGAGCCGAAATGGCAGAGGCATGGATTTTGATCGATGAGAAAGATGGGCCTTTGTCAAGTATCTCAGTCTAGTATTGTATTATCTGAGGAATATGTGGGTTTTGCTGTATCAGTTCCTTGTGCTTGATTTCAAGCACAGAATCTCTTCCATTTGTCAGCATAAGATTTTCTAGTACTAGGCCTTCTGGCTTCCAAAATGACATCCATCAGTTTTACTGAGGTGTCATTTGTATGCTTACATGATTAGCCATGCTGCCAGGTTCACTGTCTGTAGTTGATTGTGCAGGATCTGATTGTTTTGCTGGGACAGTAGGTGTGGTCTTTGAGGCAAGGTCCAAGCTGGGTATTGAGACAAGTTCCTTAGGATTGGGTACCAGTACTGGTGGGGCCAGTCCGGGGCAATTAATATCATCTTTGGCTTCTCTTGTCTGACTTTTAGGAGGACCTTGGGTAGAAGAGACAGAGGAGGAAAGGCGTAAACTGATAGGTTTCTCCAACTGAAGTATAGACTGTCCACTTTCCATGCTTGTCTGTGATAAGTCCTTGTGCAGAATCTTTTCAATTGAGAATTTTGAGGAGAGGCAAATAGATCTATGTCTGGGCTCCCCCATTTCTCTTTTATAATGCTGAAGACTTGTGGATTTCGTTTCCACTTGTGAGGATCCATAAGGTTTCTGCTTAAGTCGTCTGCCAGAGTGTTTTGATTTCCTGGCAGGAACTGAGCTTGAAGGTGTATTTGGTAGGTCAAAGCTGTGTCCCACAGTGTCATGGCTAATCTGCAAAGGGGGTATGAGTGTGTGCCCCCTTGCTTGTTTATATACCACATGACTGTGGTGTTGTCCGTCTTTATCAGTAGTTGCCCTGGAAGTAGTAAGTCCTTGAAGGCTGTAAGGGCATTTTGAACAGCTAGCATCTCTTTCTGGTTGATATGCAGATGCATTTTATTTGGTGCCCATATGTCCTGAATACATCTTGCTGCCATGTGGGCCTCCCAGGCATAATCTGATGCATCTGATGTTAAGGTTTGGCTGGCAGGGGGTAGAGTGAAGGGCTGTCCCATGTTTTGGTGACAGGCCTTTGCCCACCATAGAAAACTCATGTTGCAGGCAGGGAAGGAGAGGAATCCTTTTTTCCAGACTGTGTGAATGTTGACTCCATAAACTTTTTAGGTACCATTGAAGTTTCCTCATATGCAGTCTTGCATATGGAATTAGTAGGATGCAGGATGCCATGAAGCCCAGAGCTTGCAGAATTTGCCATCAGTTTGAAGTAAGCAGTCAGTTGCTTTTGTTTGTCTGGCGTGGGGTAAGCCATCTGGGCAGTTGTATTCAAGCTTGCACCCAGGAATGTTATCTTTTGAGAGGGTACCAGTTGTGATTTATTTTCGTTTATTGTGTACCCTAGGCATGCTAGAAGCCTTTTGACAAACGCCAGGTGTTGTTGAAGAGTGTCTTTGTTCTCTGCTTGAATGAGGCAGTCGTCCAAGTAAGGATATATTTGAATACTTCGTCTGCAAAATGCAATTACTGGTGCCAGGCACTTTGTAAAGACCCTGGGCTCAGTAGATAAGCCAAGGGCAGTGCAGAGAATTGGTAATGCATTAAGCCAGCCTTGAATCTGAGGTATCATCTGCACGAATGTCTTATTGGGACATGTAGGTTTGTGCTTTATCTCCTCCAGATTTGGAGGTGGATGCGCCCCATTGCTTTGACCTGTATGAGTCTTGAGCCTGGTACCTGGAACCCTTAGGGCGTCTGGATTTGCCATTTTGAGCTCTGTCTGACACAGGAAAGGACCAATTTTTTGTAGGCCAGTGTCTACTGAATCTAGGTGGCTCCACTTGTAAGAAATCTTTAACAGTTTGGCTTTGTCTTCCATTTTCTTTAAAACCTCTTCTGCCTTAATACCAAACAAACAGAGAATCATGCTGTAAAGGTGCATCTAGCAATTTAGCTTTAGCATGATCAGGCAAATTTTGTTCCTTTAACCAGGCATGCCTCCTAATCACAGATCCAGTAACTGCAGCCCTGCAGGAGGCCTCTAAAGAATCAAAACCACATTGCAAAGTATGCTTTCCAACTTGCTCAGCTGCATGCAATAATTCCTTATTTTCTGCACATTCTGAAATTATCATTTTCTGTTTCAGCAATCCCATAACATGTTGTTGGTACTGAAGCATATGAAATTGACAGTTTAAGGCCCCGATTGCCAAGGCTGCAGATGCATAAACCTTTTTTCCCCCATCTGTCCAGTGCCCTTGAATCTCTGTCGGAGGGGGCAGGGTTTTTTGCTGTTGAGGCCTTAACTCCCTTTGGACCCTGTGAAATAGTTTCAGGTTCAGCAGCAGGGTTTCTAAATAAAAATTTATGAGAGTCAGGGACCCTGTAATATCTATCAGGCTTACTGGGAGCCAGAGGTAATGAGTCCGGGATCAGGCTCGACTCATAAAACGCATCATCCACAGTGTCTAAGACAGGGGGAATGGCTAAAGGCTTGTGCTGAGGGAGAAGGAGGAAATTCCTGAGCCTCTTTTTTTATTCTGAGAAGTCTTGACTCTCCCAGTGTAAGTGCTCCCTCAAAGTATGCAAGGTTTCTCCAAATGAATAATCCTCAGGAGGAGATGCACATGGAATAGACTCCTCAGTATCAGAATCTTCATAGGGAGGTAAAGATAATTCCTGATCAGAAGAGGAATCAGAAGAAATAAAAACCTGATCTGAAGATTCATAGTCAGTGTCTTGCCTAGGCCTCTTATCTGGAGGGGGATGGGTAACCCTGATCAAGGTAATAAGGTCTTCAGCCATTTTGATAATCTGTTTTTTAGGCAGAGAGGCCTGTGCACATGGCTCAGGCGTCGTTGTAGATGTGTTTTCCTTTGGTTTTGCAGCTTTCGTTGGTTTAATATATAAATGTTGAGGTCTGAATACACCCTCAGAAGCCGGTGCCTGCTCAGCAACCCCAGACCCATCCGAAGGAGATACATCCGTCGGTCCAATACCTTGAGTATCTTGCGACATGATGGACTCCACATGGGTGTCGGTAGAGGCCTGCGACTCGAAGGTAGTGGTTATCAGGGGCTGCGAAAGCGCCTCACTGAGTACCGGCGACTGGCTTAAGAGAAGCTTCGTCGGTTTTGGATCTCGAATGCCTTTCTCTGTCCTTTTCTTTGCGTTTCTTAGGTACTCCGGTAGTCGGATTGCTATCAGACGACATTTCTGGGTAGTTAAATCTGTTTTCAAAATACTTAGATGAAAAAATATACGGACGCTCAACAGTGCGTTGGTTAAATCTAGCACAAAACCGACAGCCAGTCGTCGTGATCAGGGCCTACGCAAGGGATACAGTATAAATGGAAATCCTTATGAGGTATTTGCTTCCCACAAGTAATACAATTATTAACTTTTTCTGACATCGGTAAACAGCAAGAAAAAAGTTTCCCCAACAGGGTGCTTAGCTTTAGTGAAGACTTCGGTTCTGAAACTCAAAGAAAATATTTCAGTAGTCGGCCGACTGGCACTTGTGAAATGCTTCTGCTTCGGGCACTGTGCGGCAAGAAAGACAAAAGAAAATGGCGTCGGCTGCATGTTTTATAGACCTGACGTCATGGAAGAGGAGACCGCAACCGACGCAGGACCCAAGACTTTGGAATTCAGGCCGACTGAGGGCAACCTGCCAGCAGATTACCCAAATGTAATGACTGCAACAGTGAAACACGAATAACATCCACAGCATTTGAAAACTGGTTGGTTGCGGTACCATGGAAATAAAACTCTCATACCCTCACAGCAGTGGGAATGATTATCTTCGCATTACTTGACTTTTGGTTAGTGCAGGAAGCAGGGCTAGTTCAGTAGTAGACATATGATCTAAAGCATCCCCTTTGTGCAGAGTTAAAATACACAATTTCCTCCATAATGATGGGACACGGGATTCTTTACCAGAATAGTTCACTAGGTTCATCATCAGCCCCCTTTTCCTTTCTTTTTTTTCCATGGGGTCAGGGTATGGGGCTAACTGTCGCCAGCTCTCTCGATTCAGTGGCCCACTCCTGTCTTCAACACTCATGCCGGACTGTCACAGATCTTTCACACAATCTATTCACCTCTTTGCTGGATGTCCTCGCTTCTCTTATCTTCCTCCTGTCTCAAATCATCTTCACCAGACTGTCTTCTGCTTTTCTGCATATGTTCAAACCACTTTAATCCATTTTCTGATCTTTTCTGCAATTGAAGGTACTTAGGCTTCTGCTCTTACGTCCTCATTTCTTTCTCTGTCCCACAGTGTGCATCCCACCACCCTTCTCAGGCACTATTTCCATCACCTCTAGCTTCTTCATCTGCTCTGCCTTTACTGCCCAGGTTTCTGTACCACACAGGAAGACTGGTCACACCACTGTCTTGTACACCTTACTTTTCAGCTGGTCATTCTTGTCCTAGATTAAACCAGACACACTATGCCAATTGGCTGCAGCCCCTCTGATTCTAGTGTTGAGCTCTTCATTCAAGCTTCCCTTCTCAACCACCCCTCCCAGATACTTGAAGCTATTTACCCATTCAGTCTTCTCTCAATTCTCAGCTTCTTCTGACATCCCCAATTTACTGCCATTACCACTGTGATTTGTGCTTAGTTTCATCATATTTGCCTTCCGTTTTGAATTCCATTCCCCTATCCTTTGCTGAAGTCCTTGTTCAGTCTGCCTGTAATACCACATAGTCTGCATACAGAAACTTTGTTGATCTGTCCCCTCCAACCAGTTTGCTAATGTAGTCCATCACCAGTATCAATAGCAGCGGGCTCAGAGCTGAACCCTGCTGTACACCCACTCCCACTGGGAGCCCCTCTGTGAGGCCAAACACTGTTTGTACTTGAGTCACTGGGTCTTTGTACAGAGCCTGCACTAATTCTACCAATGTTTCTGGGACTACGAACCACCACAGTACTGCCCAGAACATTTTTTTGGGACCTTGTCATATAGTTTCTCTAAGTCTAGGAATGCCCAGTTGGACTCTGTCTAGCTTCTCAAGTATCTGTCTCAATGCACACATCGGGTCATTGTGCTACATCCTGATCTGAATCCAAACTGCTCATCTCCCATCTTATATTCTGCTACTCTGCATATCTGTATATCAATCATCCTCTCCAGAATTTTAAAGCAATGTGATAGGAGTTTGATACCTCTGCACTGCCCACAGTTGTGTACGTCCCCCCATTGCTCTTGTACACTGGCATGAATATGCTTATTTTCCAGTCAACTGGGATACGCCTTCCTCTCCACACTGCTATTAGTACCCTCAGGAGCCATTTCTCCCCTATCTCACCCATCATCTTTATCATATCTGCAGTGACCTCATCTGAGCCTGCTGCTATCCCTGCCTTCATCTTCCTTAGTGCTGTTCTTACTTATTCTAGGGTGTGCTCTTCTCTCGCTAGGCTGTCAGCGGCTATTCTAAGGTATTGGCTGCAGAGCTCTGGCAGAAGGGATATGTTTATAGTCCCTGGTCGTCGTTCCTCTGAATGACATTAGGGCAATTATACTGCAACATTTCAGGAGACACAGCATTTTATAGAGATTTGCAATGGGGGCTAGCATTACTTACTCAATTTTATGGAGGCCTGCCTGTGAATCAACTGTGGTGAATTCAAGCCCATTTTTTATGGGGATAAAAGTGCATTTTAAAAGAGGTGTTTGTCAACATTTTGTAAGAAATGTAACACTAAACTAGGATTTTAAATAGTAAACTGGTGTGTAATCACTGTGGCTGGAGATACTATAGCAATATATGGATTGACGGGTAGGAGAATAGAATTCACTTGCTGTTCCATTGCCTCAGTAAAATAAGTAGTGTGTGACAAACTGTATATTGTGAAGCTTTTAGTTTTCTGTTATGTTGTGCCTATTTAAAATGCACGTATTGTTTAAATCATTCACTGCTGTGCTAATGAGCGTTTCACTCACTGCTTTAACTACTGTAAAGTTTGTATTGTTCTTTGTGAAGCTTTTCTTAGTTTTCTGTTATGTTGTGCCTACTATTTAAAATGCACGTATTGTTTAAATCATTGTACTGCTGTGCTAATGTACATTTCACTCACTGCTTTAACTGCTGTAAAGTTTGTATTGTTTAAATCACTGTACTGCTGTGCTTTTCACTCACTGCTTTAACTACTGTAAAGTTTGTATTGTTTAAATCATTGTACTGCTGTGCTAATGTGTTTCACTCACTGCTTTAACTGCTGTAAAGTTTGTATCGTTTAAATCATTGTACTGCTGTGCTAATGTGCGTTTCACTCACTGCTTTTTTTTGAATTTGATAACTGTTTGTATCGACAAAAACAAGGCACAGCCATGGGGGCAGCTTTTGCCCCCATGTATGCAAATTTAGCTATGGGTTTATTTGAATCAGAATTTTTATATAGAAAACATGTTTTTCAGAAATATGTTATTAAATATTTTAGGTTTGTGGATTTAATTTTTTTGGTTGAAGGTGGTGAAGCTTTAGTGGATAATTTTATTTTAGATTTAAATAGAAACAGGTTCTCTTTGGAATTTGATGGGTTGAAAAAAGGTACATCTATTCTTTCCTTGATATTATTTTAAACATTGTTGATGGAGTTTAGTAACTTCTGTCAATAGGAAGTTTGATGGTGGTACACAGTATGTGTATGGCACTAGTTGTCATCCTCCACATACGTTGGAAGCGTTGCCATATAGTGAAATTCTTAGGATTTCCAGATTATGTAATAGTAAAGTTGTTTTTAATAGGGAATTTAACTTAAAGCATATGTTTAGTCAAAGGGGATATAATAAGGAAGTTATACAAAATAGTTACAATAGGTTTTGTGGTTACAGGTGTAAAAAAGTTAATAATGTTTATACTAGGTGTTCAGATGTGCAAAATGTTAAAAGTTAAGCCGAGGGATATTTTATACTTTGTTTCAACTTATGGTTGTTTTAGTGGGGAACTGGTTAAGTTATTAATTATTATTGGAATTACTTCAGTTCCCTACATAATGTGTCTTTATGGTTGGGTGTTGATTTACGATTTTCATATAAAAGAGGTAGGAATATAAACATTTTTTTAGTAAAGAGTAGATTTGAGATGCCTGTGGCTAATTTACAACACAGTTTATCTTTTAGTGGTACTTTGAAGTGTGAGAAATGTAAAGCCTGCAGTTTTGCGGTTAATAATTTTTCTTATATTAATAATGTTAGATTTAATACTTGTGTTTTTGGCTGCAACTCTGCGGGGGTGATTTATGCCCTTAAATGCCCATGTAATAAATTTTATATTGGTGACACCAAACGGGCATTCAAGGTTAGGTTGTTGGAACATGTTAGGGGCATTCAAGGTTAGGTTGTTGGAACATGCTAGGGACATCATGAATGTTAGGTTGTTGGAACATGCCAGGGGCATCATTAATAACGGAGAAGAAAGTTCTGTAGCTGCACATCTCAAAGATTTTCATAATAGTAAAAATGAAGAACTTCAAGGAAAAAATAAATTGTTCCTGGCATAACATTTCGTACATCAAACAAGCTTTGATACATAAGGAAACTATGTATATTTTAAAATGTAACACTATGTATCCACAAGATCTTAATGAAGACTTAAATTGGAGAGTATTTATCTAAATTAGGTTATAACTAATTGATTAATTGATTTATTGTTTTATTCATTAATTTTGTATATATAAATGAAGTGTGTTACTATGTTTTTCACTCCTTGAAGGTTACGGCCGAGACGTCAGAGGAATAAATTTGCTTTTTTCTGTTCTTTTGTGAATTTGTGGATTTGCAAGAGTTGTTTTCTACATTCATCTGTTGGTTTTTTGGTTGTTCATTCACTCACTGCTTTAACTGCTGTAAAGTTTGTATTGTTTAAATCATTGTACTGCTGTGCTAATGTGGGTTTCACTCACTGCTTTAACTGCTGTAAAGTTTGTATTGTTCTTTGTGAAGCTTTTCGCTTCGGGCCGCCACTGAAAATGGGTACCTGTTGGCCCAGTGGACCTTCCCGGTAAACAAATGCAAATAAATAAAATAAGCTACAAAATGATGTTTCTGAGACATGTTAGGTGATGTCTAGAGTGTAAGAGGATATAAAGTTTAACCTGTATCCTGGGGCTGTGCACATCCTGAATTCAAGAGTTATGAGGGTCAGGGTGGATGGTTTATAAGTGTGCGACAGAACTGTACAAACTTGGACACTATATATTTGTATGCCTAAGACAAAGCACGATATAGTGTGCCAATGTAGAGCGATTTAAAGGCCTGATATTTTAAGAGCAAGAGCAGAGTGCATGCGAACTGAAATTTAGGGCTACAATTTCAGCAATAGTAGAAGAGTACAGGTACACTGCCAGAGTGACTTAAAGGGCAGGAGTTAAAGGCGGGCAGAGAGAAGGAACTGGATTTGTTTACTCTATAAGCTGTTCTATTCTGATGGCTGCGGAAAGTAATGAGAGTAGATTCCAAAGAAATTTAACCAATGAGAGAAGGAGAGAGTAGGAAAGGATGTAGAGTACAGGACCTAAGTGAGGTTTTCTCCAAGAATCTTCAAGGAGGAAGAAGGATTCTCTGCTGTTTTTATATAATAAAAAAGTGCATCTTTCCATTTGTCTAGACGAGACAAAACCATTGCCTTAAAGACAAAACCATTCAAACTGCAGCCAAAGGAGGCTACACACATACATCTGAAACAGCAGGTCAGGATGTTAGCAAAACACCAAGGGAATGTAGGTGACTTTATGCAAAGGAGGCTACACACATACAGCTGAAACACCAGCTCAGGATGTCAGCAAAACACCTAGGGAATGTAGGCGACTGAGAAACCACAAGAAATGGAACAGATGAGAGGTGGTGTGAGGAATGCCAAGACTACAGCCAAAGGAGGCTACACACATGCAGCTGAGGATGTCAGCAAATCACCAAGGGAATGAAGGTGACTGAGTTACCGCAAGAAATGGAACAGATGGGAGGTGAGCAAGTGTTTCATATGGTGAAAGTCAATAAAGATGGAAATGTAGGGGGGGTTTCAGACAGTACAGGAAGGGAAGAAACTATTAAAGACTGCCTTAGCCTGGAAATGGCCAAGGGGGGAAGTAAATAATTAAAAGGGGGAAAAAGCTGTAAACTATAAAATAAACAAATCAAGTGAAAAGGAACCAGTGCTTCACAATGATTCAGGCAGATGGGCTCACTACAAGGGTAGTCTACACAGTCTGCAAACTGTTTAATTCCATGAAAAATTTTCTTTATAAAACTAGGCTCTGCATCTTTTCACTTTTGTGACTAACACACACAAGTGTTTGAGACTGGGGGTCAGAGTCTGGTACCACAACATTGCATCTTAAAGTAAAAACAGAAACATATAGAATTTGAGCCCCTGTAACACTACATTTGCAGTAGTCTGTAATAGTATTATATTTGTCTATTAGTTTAGTCACCTTAAAGGCTAGGGTTGCAGAGAGAAATTGGAGCTGGCAATAAGAGTTATGTACTTACCATACCTTGGCATCAATGTTACCTTATGTCATTCTTCAAAGTAGGGTCTTGGATCTGAGCCAGCACTTTACCTTAGACAGATCCAAGGGTCACACTCTTCTCTCCCATCACCTGCTGCCCTCTAACCCTCAGATCAAGTTTGCTACCATAGCCAGTATCGCTATGACCCAAAAGGTAGAACAAATAATGGTCTTGGACCCACAACACTCCAACTACCTCACATGATCCAACAAGGAAGGGGGAATGTGAGGAATAATGATGTAGGATACCGGATGCCAAGTTACGTTAAGTACACAACTTTATCTGATGTTATCCGTGTCATTATTCCTCACAGGTGGGTCAGAGTCCCCCAGCTACTATACACCCTGGGAGGCCTCAAAGGACACTGCGAAGTGGAACCAAAGGAAGCCCTGTTCCTGGAAACAAAATCCAGCTTGTAATGTGAGAAAGGTGTGAGGATTAGACCAAGTGGAGGCAGCACAATTATAGCCAATGGTGGTCAGGCCATTAAGGGTAAAGTAGCAATGCTTGTTGGTGTAGACTGTAGAAATACAGCTGGAGATCCATTTAGAGATGGTCACTTTAGAAACAGGGAGGCCACTTCTATTCGGGGAAAAAGCCACAAAGAGATGGTCTCATTTGTGAAACTCCTTAGTCCTATGCAGTTAACATCGCAATTGCCTGTGTACATCCAAAGTATTCAGACTGTACTCTCCTTTATTAGAATAACTGGGAAAGAAAACTGGTTAACTGAATACATTGGTTCGCACTGGTTTTAGTGGAAACCTTGGGCAAAAAGTATGGATTCATTCCAAGAGATACTATCTTTGTGAAAATGAGGGAACTGAAAGGGCTTGCAGCTTGGACACCCTTCTTAGTCGAAGTTATGGCTACTAGAAAGGCAGTCTTCCATGACAAAAATTTGAAATTGCACAAGCTAGCAGGCTCAAAAGGGCTCAGAGTCAGAGACTGCAGCACAAAGGTGAGATCCCAAGGAGGCGAAGGATCCTTAGCAGGCCGTCTTAGAGGGAAACAGCCTTTCATGAAGGCTTTACAGAGTCTGGATGAGAATGTAGGTTCACTATTCTTATGAAAATTGGAAATTGCAGCCAACTGAAGCTTAACAGTAGAAAAACATTCCTCTTCCTGAAAAAGTGAGAACAACAAGAGAATATCAGACACAGAAGCAGAAAAGGGGTCCAGATTCCTACTCTTAGCCCAGATAGAGAACGTTTTTTATTCGCTACTATAAAACTTTATGGTGGAAGGTTTTTGGGAGTCTAGGATAATATTCTTGATGGCGGAAGGTTGCCTAGACGGTTTCAAAATCAATGGAACTGGAGAAACCATGCAGTTAGTTGAAGGGTCCGAAGATTGGGAAAAGTGAGCCCTGAAGGACGGGAGATCAGATCCTAAAGGGGATCCAGTATCCAAGGGGGATACTTCAGGTGAGACCTTAGGAAGGGAAACCATAGGTGACTAGGCCAGAAGGGCGCAATGAGGACCAGGGATGTCCTCGGGCATGATGCTTTCTGCAAACCTTTGGGGATAAGGAGGATAGAAAGCTAAGTGTAGAGGAGACCCACAGGACAGTCGTGGACGAGAGCATCCCCTCGGTGACTCCCTGGGTGGGGAATCAGGGAGAAGTACATGCTGGACTTTCTAGTTAGGGAGGCAGAGAGGTCACAGCATGGTTGACCCCCTACGACTGAAAACCTGTTTCGCCACCGTCTGATCGAGGGGCCACTCGTGAGGACTCAATATAGCTCTGTTGAGCCTGTTGGCTAACACAGAGTCCCTGAGTATATGTGTTGCAAGAAGAAAGCACGTGCAGGACATCACCCATTCCCACACCCTCATGGCGCCTCTGCACAGTGGGTACGATCATGTTCCCCCCCTTTTGTTGTTATACCACACCACTGCTATATTGTCCGTCTGAATTGCATCGTACCCAGAGGGATGCAATCCCAAAAGGCTTGCAACGTTAGGAGGGCTGCTGTCATCTCTAGGATGTTTATTTGCAATTTGGTCTCTACGGGGGACCACGTGCCTTGAACTGTTCTCCCCTGGAAATGCCCACCCCCCATCCAAACAGGGAAGTATCCGAGGTCACTGTGGCCTTGAGTGGAGGGAGTGAAAAAGGCCCATCTAAAATGAGATTCTGAGACTGAAGCTACCAAAGAAGGTGGTGTCTGCACACTGGTGTCAATTTTACAGACATGGACAGACTGAGACAGAATGGACCACTGAACTGCCAGGGTCCACTGTAAAACCAGCACATGGTACCTTGCTAGTGGCACAAGCTGTATGGCCTCAGCCATGGATCCTAGGGGCTGCACCACCTAGTGGACTGGAGGATTCAAAAGATTTAAGTCTTGCATGACCTGCTCCCGGATCAGCTGTACTCTAAGAGGTAAAGCTGCAATCTCTGAAATGGAGGCTAGCTGGACTCCTATTAAGTCTAATTATTGGTAAGGACCAGACTGGACTTAAGAGGATCACTGTAATCCCCAACTGGCTGAATAGGAGGACATCATATTGGACAGCTTGTGACAGTCAATGCTTCTGCCAATCACTGAGGTATGGAAACACCTGGAATCCCTGCCACCTCAGGTGAGCTGCCACCACTGCTACACATTTGGTCAACACTGAGGGGGGCTGAAGTCCAAAGGGCATGACAACTGGTAATGATCATCAGCTAATTGGAAGCAAATGTCTCCTTGAGCACCTATCTTTATGTGATAGCAGGCATCCTGAAGATCCACTGAGCACATCCAGTCACCCTTACTTAAGAGGCAGAATGGACTGAACCGAGACAATCCATAACCTGGACTTCTGACCAACAGATTCAACTCACTGAGGTCCAGAATAGGATGCAGGTCCCTGGTCTTTTTTGGCACTAAAACTTAGTCAATTCAAGCTAGCCACTAAAGAATACATGTTAAGCCAATAGACCTGCCTCTGTACCCACACCCCTTAAACAGCTCAACCCTAACTGCAGACCTCTATCTACTCCCAACCTATGTAAAGTACAGTTGTGTACACTTACCACAAATGTAGATGTTCGAGTGTATTCACTGTTGCAGTCCTAACAAATGGGTTAACCGGCTCCCGGAAGCCCTAGATTGGCCAGAATACCAAAAGTAAGTAAAAATGCCGTTGATTGCCATCGGTTGTAAAGGGCGTCAGGGCGTCCGATACAAAAGGAGGCAGCCGATGCCACTTCCTCAGGCCCCCAGAAAATAAGGCTCAAATCAAAAAACAATTTGACAAATAAATTACAGCTGTACCTCAGGAAAAGAGAATAGGAGAGGACCACAAAAAGGGGGAAGGAGGGAGGGAAACCAGGACTGCAACAGCGAATACATTCGAACATCTACATTTATGGTAAGTGCACACAACTGTACTATGTTCATCGTCTTTTACTGTTGCAGTAATTACAATTGGGTTGATTACCAAAGCCCAGAGAAAAAAGGGGGAAGGAACCAACAGCATCAAGGGTTGGAGACAACACCCTGCAACACCGCAGTGGCAAACCCTGCCCTGGCTCTGGAAAACACAGGCAAATTATAATGCTTTGTGAAAGTGTGAACAGAAGACCACGTGGCAGCTTCCAAAATGTCTTTAGTAGGGACACCCCTTAGAAAGGCTGCAGAAATGGAAGCCGCTCTAGTAGAGAGGGTCCCAACCCCTTAAGGCGGAGCTTTGCCATGAAAGGACTAACAAAAGGTAATGCAACGTGCAATCCATTTATAAATGGTTTGCTTAGAAATAGCCTTGCCCTGGGCTCCAGGGCAAAACTGACCAATAACTATGCTGATTTCCGAAGGTCCTTAGCCGTGTCCAGGTAAAACCTGAGCTGTCTGTGCACATCAAGAGAATGTAGGATCCTTTCACCTCTATTGCGAGAATTAGGAAAGAAGGTAGGAAGGTATATGGACGGATGAGTCAGGCTGGAAACCACCTTAGGCATAAAGGAGGGATTAGTCCTATCTGCATGGAAAATAAGAAAAGGCTCCATGGCCAAAGCTTACAGCTCCAAAACCTTCCTTGCTGAAGTTATAGCCAAGAGGAAGGCTGTATTCCAAGAGAGAAACTTTAAATCTGTATAGGCAGCTGGCTCAAAAGGAGGAAAAGTGAGATTCTCCAGAACAAAATTAAGATCTCAGGCTGGAGTAGGTGCTCTTCTTGGAAGTTATAAATTGCAAGCACCTCTCAGAAACATTATCAGGGAATGAGAGAAAATGGGCTGTTTAAGAGAATGGCTGAAGCATGGATCTTGATAGACTAAAAAGAAACACCACCCTGAAGCAAATCAGCCAGGTATTCCAGGATCAGAGGAAGGGTAGATTGAGAAGCAGACTCCCCCCTCTAGCCTGCATCCATTGAGAGAGCCTTTCCCATTTGTCAGCATAGGATTTCCTAGTGCTCGGCCTCCTGGCCTCCCTCAACACATCAACCACCAGTTGGGAAAGGGAGGAAGAAAGATAAGGAGTCGTACAATGAGCCAAGTTGCCAAATGGAGAGACTAAAGATGAGGATGTGATGGAGTCATACAATGAGCCAAGCTGCCAAATGGAGAGACTAAAGATGAGGATGTAGAATGCTTACAATGAGCCACAATGCCAAATGGAGAGACTAAAAATGAGGATGTAGAATGTTTACAATGAGCCACAATGCCAAATGGAGAGACTAAAGATGAGGATGTAGAATGTTTACAATGAGCCACAATGCCAAATGGAGAGACTAAAGATGAGGACGTGATTGAGTCATACAATGAGTCAAGCTGCCAAATGGGGAGACTAAAGATGAGGATGTAGAATGTTTACAAAGAGCCACAATGCCAAATGGAGAGACTAAAGATGAGGATGTAGAAGGTTTACAATGAGCCATGCTGCCAAATGGAGAGATGAGGATGTAGAAGGTTTACAATGAGCCATGCTGCCAAATGGAGAGACTAAAGATGAGGATGTAGAATGTTTACAATGAGCCATGCTGCCAAATGGAGAGACTAAAGATGAGGATGTAGAATGTTTACAATGAGCCACAATGCCAAATGGAGAGACTAAAGATGAGGATGTAGAATGTTTACAATGAGCCATGCTGCCAAATGGAGAGACTAAAGATGAGGATGTAGAATGTTTACAATGAGCCACAATGCCAAATGGAGAGACTAAAGATGAGGATGTGATGGAGTCATACAATGAGCCAAGCTGCCAAATGGAGAGACTAAAGATGAGGATGTAGAATGTTTACAATGAGCCACAATGCCAAATGGAGAGACTAAAGATGAGGATGTAGAATGTTTCCCCTTTCCTGAACCAGAAGATCTGGCTTCAGAGGAAGATGGGAGAGACTGCGAAGCAGAGGATACCAATGCTGTCTGGGCCAGTCCGGAGCTATGAGAATAGTCCTTGGACGTTCATCCCTGATCTTCACTAATACTCTGGGAAGAAGAGGAAGAGGAGGAAAGGCGTACACTGATAGCAACGTCCAAGGGAAGGACAGAGCATCCACTTTCCAGGCTCTGCTGTGCTGCTGTCTGGTGCAAAAGAGAGGCAAGCAGATGGTTGTCTGGGGAGGAGCAAAGATCCACCTGAGGAGTGCCCCAACGTTGAATGATGCTGTAAAAGACTGTTCTGTTCAGCTGCCAATTGTGAGGATCCAGGGTTTGCCTGCTCAACTGGTCTGCCAAAACATTGAGCCTTCGTGGAAGAAACTGAGCTAGGAGATGCAGGTCCAGGGATGCTGCCATTGACCAAAGATTCATGTTTTGCCTGCACAGGGGGTAAGAGAGTTCCTCCCTGTTTGATGATGTACCACATGACTGTGGTGTTTGTTCTGATGAGCAGAGTTCCTGGAGAAAGAAGATGCTTGAAAGCTAGTAAGGCCTGCTGAACTGCTATCAACTCCTTTAGATTTAAGTGCAGGTGCATCTGCTGGGCATTCCAAATTCCCTGTATGCATCTGCCTTCCAGGTGAGCTCCCCAGGCTTAGTCCGATGCGTCTGTAGCCAAAACTTGAGTAGCAAGAGGAGTCCAAAAAGGCATGTCTTTGTTTTGTAGACAGGCTGTTGCCCACCATAGAAACTCTGCCTGCAGAGATGGAAGCAGAGGAATCATCATATCCAGGTCCACTGTGTGTTGGCACTAAATGTTCTTGAGTTACCATTGCAATTTCCTCATATGCAGTCTTGCACATGGAATCATGAGAATGCAAGAGGCCATGTACTCCAGAGCTTGCAGGTATTTCCTTGCAGAGAGCTGGGACAGGCTTGCCAAGTCCTTGAAGTAAACTGAAAGAGTTGTCTGCTTCTCCTGGGTGACATATCATCTGGGCGGCTGTGTTCAGACTCGCTCCCAGGAATGTTATCGCCTTGGATGGTACCATTTTCGATTTTTCCACTTTGAGTGTGTAACCCAGAGAAGAGAGAAGTCTCTCTACGAATTCCAGACCCTTTAATAGCTGTTCTTGAGAACTTGCTTGAATCAGACAGTCCAAGTATGGGTAAATCTGAATTTTCTTCTGTCTGCAAAAAGCAATGACTGGGGCCAGGCACTTTTGAAGACTCTGGGAGCAGTAGATAAGTCAAAGGGCAGCGCAGAGAAATGGTAATGTAGCTCGCCCACTTTGAAACGAAGGTACTGCCTGCAACTTTCCCTGATAGGAATGTGCAGATAAGCCTCTTAGATCCAAGGTTACCAGCCAGGAATCCTTTTTCTAGCATTGGTAGCAACTGATGCAGAGTGAGCAACTGGAACTTCGGAATTACTAGAAGAGAGTTCAGAAAGGAAAAATCCAGGATAGGGCGCCAGCGGATTTCTTTTTTCGGAACTATGAAAAGCCTGGAATAAAAGCCCTGGCCTACCTGCTGAGCAGGAACTAATTCTATTGCTCCCAGATGAGACGGACAAAATTTGTCTTTCTACTTCTGCCCTTTGGTTTGGAGGAAAGTCTGGGAACCCGTTGGGAGCTGGACAGGTGCGGAAAGAAAACTTGTGCCCTAGGGACATCGTTCTGAGCACTCATTTGTCTGTGATAGTGGCCCAGACATCTGCAAAAAGGGCCAACCTTCCCCCTAAAGGACTCACCCGGCAAGCAAGAGGCAGAAGCTATAAAAAGTCATTGAGTGCGTTTTGATTGAGATGCAGGCTTGGAGCTTTCCCTTTAGAAGTGGAAACTTGCAAACGCCTAGACCTTTTAGGGGTGGCCCCCTGCCCCCTAGAAGATTTGTAACCTCTAGTCTTGGAATGGTTCTGTCTGCTGGTATCAGGAAAGGTCCAACTCTTAGAAGGGTTATTCCTGCTAAGCAAGGGGGTTGAACTTTCAGAAAATCCTTAACAGTTTGCATGGACTTGGCCTTATCCTCCATATTCTTTAGTACCTCCTCAGCTTTGCTACCAAAAAGACTACCTTTATACAAAGGTACATCCAAAAGCTTAGCCTTGACAGGTTCTGAAAGAGGCTGTTCTCTGAGCCAAGCATGCCTTCTAATAACAGATCCAGTAGCCGAAGCCCTGCTGGAGGCCTCAAGGATGTCAAAACCACAATGCAAAGAATGCTTATTGACCAGACTGGCTGAATTCAGTAAATCCTGCATGTCTTTACTCTCTGCCAAAACAGGTACACTTGCTATTCTAGACTTAACAGCGTCCAAGGTGTGCTGCTGGTACTTCAGCATATGAAATAGACAACTGGTAAGCCCCAATAGCTAGGGTGGTAGAGATATAAACCTTCTTGCCCCACCTATCTAGGTTCCTGGATTCCCTGTCAGAGGGAACAGGATTCATGGTAACAGTAGCCTTAATTCCTTTAGGGCCCTGAGAAATCACCTCTGGATATGCCAATGGATTCCTGAAAAGAAACAGATGAGAATCAGGGACTCTCTAGTACCAGTCAGATTTTCTGGGAGCAGGAGGAACCGAATTTGGAGACGAGGACTTTTCCAGAAAAACATCAACTTTCAACACAGGGAGAACAGCAAGAGGCCTATGCTGAGGTAAATCCAGAAACTCCCTAATCCATTTCTTAGATTGGGGATAATCCTGACTTTCCCATTTAAAATGTTCCCTGAGGGTATTTAAAGTATCATCAAAAGAGAAATCCTCTGGAGGAGAGGCCGAAGGGATGGGCTCCTCTGCATCTGAATCCTCAAAAGGAGAGAAAGCCTGAGAAACTTCTTCATCAACAGAAATGCTAGAAGTATCAGAACCTGAGCAGGACAAAGACTCAGGGGAAACATCCCTACTCCTTTTAGAAGGAGGAGGCTGAGAACCCCTAATAAGAGTCAACAAATCATTAGCCATTTTAACCACTTGGGATCGAGGGGAACGAGAAGAAGCTGGAGCCGGCCTTTTCACAGGCTTACGAATGGAAGATTTACCTGCAAGTCTGAAGGACCCGGGAGGCCTGGCAACATCTGAAGTTGTAGCAGAGGTTGAAGGAAGACGTTAGCTGTCAACGCAAAATGGAGGCCTCGGAGAGGCTGAAGGCCTAAGGGACTCGGACTCAATCAAGGCCTGCGGTTGTACATCAGCGGACTGCAGGGACTGCAAAGGCATCTCACTGGCTACCGCATGATGACCAACTTAACCTCAGAGGACTTAGCATTCAGAGGCCTGTCGCGGTCCTTATCTGTGAGTTTCTTCAGAACATTCGAAGCCTGAAGACCAGCGGATGCTATAACGAACTTAGGCCAAACTCCAAAATGCCTAGCCAAAATCTTAGCCAGACAGATAATACGCAGATTAAAGGAGGCACAGAGATCAAACTTGGGAACGTCGTGGTCAAGGACTAAATAAATAATGCAATAGGAATGAAAATCTCTATGGGGAATCTGCTTTCCACAGGTAAGATAATTACTGACTTTTTCTGACATTCGTTAAAGCAAGAAAAGAGGATCCCCAACGGGGTACTTAGTTGTAGTAGACTTCAGCTCTTGTAGTTGGAAACCAACAAAGGTAAACTGCCGACTGGCACTCATTCATGAAAAGCTTCTGCTTTGGGCTCCGCGGCAAGTAAGACTGAGGAAGTGATGTCAGCATGCCTTCTTTTGTTATCTGACGCCGACTTCCTTTACAACTGACGTTATTTTTACTTACCTTGGGTACTCTGGCCGACTGAGGGCTACCGGGAGCCGGATAACCAATTTGTTAGGACTGCAACAGTAAAACACAAACCTCGTTAACTCTCCCGACCTTGTTTTACACTAACTTCTCTATCCTAAGCACATTACATACTTATCTGCATAACGCAAGATTGTACAGCTGTGACAAAATGAGAAGTTATGTACCTACCATAACGTTCCATGTTAGTTGTCTTCTCTCGCCTTCTTTCTTGCTTGATGGGTTCGGGGCCGATCCTCGGCTCCGACTCGGCACTTGCGAAGCTCGAGAGTCACTTTTACCAGCTCGAGGCAGCCCAATATCCCATGATGCAAGGCGGTAAGTACCCAGATCCTGTTTGTTGTCTATAGGCAATAACACCTAACATAAAAAACTTCCCAAAGGAAGAAAGGAGAGAAAAGCCTGAAGGATGGTTTGGAGGACCAGCTGTATGGTCTTAAAAAAGCATTCTTCCATGTAGAGAGAAAAGGTCTGTCCAGGCCAGGGGGAAGGAGGGAGGGTTGCAAGAAAGAAGGCGAGAGAAGACAACTAACATGGAACGTTATGGTAGGTACATAACTTCTCAATGTTAAGTTGTCAATCTCGCCTTCATTCTTGCTTGATGGGACCGCGTCCCTAGCACCTCTATCCTGGGTGGCTCAATGGAACAGACTCTTGAGAACTGTAGAGCCAAAACTGGCTCTGTCCCTGGAGGCCAAATCCAATTTGTAATGAGAAACAAAGGTATGAGGAGTGGCCCAAGTGGCTGCTGCACAAATAGTGTCTAATGGAAGTCTAGCTTGAAAAGCTGTGGAAGTGGCTAAGCTTCTGGTTGAATGCGCTTTAGGTTTCGAGCACAGCTGTTTTCCCCTGAGCTGATAAATTTCGGAGATGACAGAAGAAAGCCATCTAGATAAGGTCACTTTTGAGACAGGAAGGCCTTTTTTGTTATCAGCATAAGAAACAAAGAGTTGATCGGATTTCCTGAATTGTTTTGTTCTGTCCAAATAATATCTGAGTTGGCGGTGAACATCAAGATAATGTAACTTTTGTTCCGATCTGTTTGAGTAGTTTGGGAAAAATACAGGAAGATCAATAGCCCGATTCAAATTACTCTGAGGCGACCTTAGGCAAAAAGGTCGGATTAGTTCTCAATGACACTCTGTCTTTGTGGAAGACTAAATAGGGGGGACGAACAGAGAGAGCATGAAGTTCAGATACCCTCCTAGCCGAAGTAATAGCAACCAGGAATAAGGTTTTCCATGAAAGAAATTTCAGGGAACAAGAAACAGCTGGCTCGAAGGGAGGAAGAATCAAGGATGTCAGCACTAAATTTAGGTCCCATTGAGGAGGAGGACTCCTGATTTGAGGTTTCTGGAGAAAAATTCCTTTTAAGAAGGCTCTACAAAGCCTGTGGGACATAATGTTGTGATCTGCGAACCCGACATGAAAGTTCGAGATAGCAGCTAACTAAACTTTGACCGTGGAGGAAGAGGAGCCCGCATGAAAAATTTCCGCTAAGAAATCCAAAACTGCTTGTACTGGAGCAGTAAAGGGATCAATATTCTTGGCTTTTGCCCATTAAGAAAAACGTTTCCATTTGCTAGTATAAATCCTCCTGGTGGAGGATTTTAAGGAAGCTACTATGATGTCTCTAACAGGATTAGAGATCATAGGAAGCCTGGCTAAGGAAAGAAGTGGAGCAACCATGCTGTGAGGTTGAGAGAAGGGATAGACCGGTGCAGCTGACCCGATTGGTGAATCAGAAGGTCTGGCACTGGGTCCAGATGCCAAGGCTGCACCAAAAGGTAACTATGGAGGAACGGAAACCAAATTTGTCGAGGCCAATAAGGAGCAATGAGAATCATTTTGGCTCTCAAAACGGTGGCTTTCTGGAGTACTTGTGGAATCAGATGAAAAGGAGGAAAGGCGTAAAGAAGTCCCTGGGGCCAATCCTGGGTTAGAGCGTCTCTGGGGGGATGGCCTGACAGTGGGAAGAGAGAAGAAGTCTGGGCATTTGCTGTTTTGGGGAGTAGCAAAAAGATCGCAACATGGGCGGCCCCATTCTAGAAAAATCTCCTCCACTATAGATTGTTTGAGAGACCACTCGTGAGGCATGAGAATAGCTCTGCTCAATCTGTCCGCTAAAATGTTGGTTTTCCCAGGGATATGCGTTGCTACCAGAAACCGATGAGAGGAGATCGCCCATTGCCAAAGTCTGAGAGCTTCTCGACACAAGGGGTAGGACTTGGTTCCGCCCTGTTTGTTGATATACCATACTACAGACATGTTGTCTGTGTGGACTGCAATTGTCCCCAAGGGAAGAAAGTCGTTGAGGGCTTGCAATGTTAAAAGCACTGCTCTCATCTCTAGGACATTTATGTGTAGGTGGTATTCGAACGGTTGCCATGTCCCATGAACCATCCTGCCCTGATAATGACCCCCCCACCCGATCAGGGAGGCGTCCGTAGTGACAGTGGCTACCGGGGCTGGGGGTACAAAGGGTCTGCCTTGGTGAATCTGGGGAGAAGTAATCCACCATGACAGATGATTCCTGCAAATCTGTCACCAGTATTTGGTGACGCATAGGAAGTTGTTGGTAAGACCACTGAGTGAACATCCACTGAAGCAGGCGCATGTAGAAGCGGGCCAGGGGAAGGAGGGTAATGGCCGCAGCCATGAGGCCCAACACCTTTAGAACCATTCTGGCTTGTACTTTCTTGCTGGCTAGGATGATCCTCACGTGACTTTGTATATCTAAGATTCTTTGATCTGTGAGGGTAGCTGACATCTGAACAGTGTTTAAGTTTGCGCCTATGAAAGTAATAGACTGGCAGGGCAATAAGGAGGATTTTTCGTAGTTGATCGAAATTCCCAATTGAGTGCAAAGATTTATTGTGTAATCCCTGGCTTGAAGATGTTGATGCCTGGTGGTAGCTGAAAGGAGCCAGTCGTCGAGATACGGAAACACCTGGAATCCTTGACGTCTCAGGTGAGCCGTGACCACTGCCATACATTTGGTGAACACTCTGGGGGCTGTAGTGAGACCAAAGGGCAGGGCTCTGAATTGGAAATGACTGGACCCCAGCCGAAAGCGGAGAAACCTTCTGGAGCGTCTGTGAATTTTTATGTGATAGTACGCATCCTGAAGATCTATTGAGCACATCCAGTTGTCCTTCTCTAGGAAGGGCAGAATTGACTGAAGAGTGACCATTCGGAATCTTGTCTTTCTCACAAACTTGTTGAGTCTGCTGAGATCCAATATTGGTCTCCAGTCTCCCGTCTTTTTGGGGACCAAAAAGAACCTTGAGTAGATTCCGGGCTCTGAATGGTCTGTTGTAACTGGCTGAATGGCTCTTTTTTGTAGAAGTTTTAACACTTCTAACTCTGCAATTTCCCTTAGACCGGGTGGTACATCTGGAAGGGAATTTGAGCGAGAGAAAGGACTTTCCTCGAAAGGAACTTTGTAACCCTTGGATATGATCGACTGTACCCATGTGTCTTGAGTGAGGGAACGCCAGGCTTCTGGGTACAGCGATAGTCTTCCCCCGACTGCCTCCAAGGATGGACAGTCGGGCAACATCTCAGGGATGCTGAAAGGGCTTGTCAGAGAGAGGCTCTCTGCTTCCCTGGTTTTGTGGACCCCCTCTGCCTCTAGAGTGGCGTCTGTTATGGTTACCCCCTCTGCCTCTAGGGGTAAACTGACCACGTGTATCCGGTGTGACTCCTTGGGATTTGCGGAACCACATTTTGCCACCCTTCTGTCCTTTAGGGTAAGGTCTAGAAGTGGTGGAAAAACAGACCCCTACGGCAGAAAGAGTCTTGCCGTCCTGCTCACACCTGGTCAATGTTTCCTTCACTTGAGGGCCAAACAAAGCTGACCCATCAAAGGGAGAGTTTGTGAAGGACGCCTTAAAGGGATCTGCAAAATTACAGAGCCGCATCCAGGCTTGGCGTCTAAGAGCCACACTTGTACCTGCGGCCCTACTCGCTCCATCTGCTGCATACAATATCAGTCACATGGAGGAGTTAGCAATAGAATTAAGGGTTCCTAGCTGCGAAGCAATTTTTTCTTGAGCCCCTGCAGCTGTGGGATCCTGTGCTACTTCACCTAGCTCCTTAAGGATGTCCCTTTGGAGTCTGGTGAAGTGACATAAGTAGTTCAGCGAACGCATAGCAAAGGTCGCTGAAGAAAACATCCGCTTACCATACCTATCCATGGTCCTAGAGTCCTTATTAGGAGGATGGACAGGTACGGAAGGATCTGCAAGTTCCTTCTTAGTGGCAGCCGCCACCACCATGGCATCAGCAGGGACACCTTTTGTAAGGAATTGCTTGTCCGAAGGGGCAGTAATAAATTTAGACGGCCTCCTAGGAACTGGCTCTACAGAGTCAGGAGCAGCCCAAGCCTTTCGAGCAATAACCTGCATAAGGGGGTCGAAAGGTGGAGACACCCAGGAGGTGGAGGGCCGAGATCCAAACACCTCCAGGTATACCGACTCATCCTCAGAGGGATTATTGGAGGGCCAGTTTCCCCTCTGTTTAAGGAGTTCTAGGATGTCTGAAAAGGAGACATCCTCAGAGGGGGATCTTGGGGATCCCTCCGACTCATCTAAGTCGGTATCTGAAGTGACAGACTCGGGGGAGTCTACGTGTTTCCTCTTACAAGTCCTCTTTCGGGGAGGATCCCCTGACTGGTCAGGAGAATCCTCGGAAGAGGGGGTTCTTCCCAGTGGGGAAACCTGAGGTGGCGGATCTCTGGGTCCGGGAGCAAGAGAGATGGCAGAGATATCGACAGGCACCGTAGAGGGAGGAGCTAAGGGAACAGACTGCTGGCTGAGTCCAGTGGCTAGCACACTTCATCACCTCGAAGGCTCCCCTCCCAGGGAGGTCCGAGAGAACCCGTTCCGAAGAAACCGGAACTCCAGGGCCCACCGAAAGGGAAGGCTCCGAGGCAGATGTCGGAGCACAGCTCACCAAGGCCGAGGCTCCAAGGGGAAGAGTGGGGTCGGACAAGGGTCCGATGCCACTCACCCCCTCGGAGGAGACCAGGGAAGCCCGACCACCGAATCCCTCTAAGGAAGGTCTCGAAGAGGAGATAAGAGTGGATGCTGAGGGAGCAGAAGGGGGGGGGGGTATCTGCCCCTCAGCCATAGCAGAAACTATTCCCGAAGACTCCAGCTCCAAACTCTGAGGTAGTCGAAGGAGGAACTGCAAGGGGGTGTGGACTAATAGTCGTCTGTTGAGACGGACTATGTAGCATCTGGGCCAGTGCCTGTGATTTCAATAATCTACTGACCACCCTCTCTAAATCATGGTCAGAAAGCCTGGATGACCTAGATGATCGGCTCCGATGGCTCCGTTCCGAGAGGAAAGGTGAGGCCGGAACAGAGAGTATCGGTTCCAAGGAAGGGGACCTGGACCTCTTCCTCGAAGGAACCATCGGAGCCGACGAAACCATGGATGCAGTCGGAGCCGAAGACTTTTCGGCACCGACAGAAGGTCTCGATGCATCGGCTCCAGCCGGAGCCGATACAGACAAAGGTAAGGGTGTCGGAGCCGGTTGGCGCCGACACCGAAGCCTGAGCCACATGGTGGTCGGAACCAATCGGAGCCGACACCGATGTGACCGAACCAGTATCGGCACCGATAGCCATCGGTGCCGAAGGTTTGTGCAAACCAGGATCGGCTCCAGCCGGAGCCGATCTCGACTCTGAAAGAGTCGGAACCGAGGCCGCAGGCTTAGACACAGAAGCCTGGGCCTTGGAAGACTTGGAAGTCTTACTCGGAGCCGACTTAGCCGGAGAGCCCTCCGGTTTAAGTAGGCCCCTTAAAATCAATTTGTTTCTCCTCTCCTGCAGGACTCTCTGACTAAAGGAATGACAAATTGCACAGGAGTCCTGCAGGTGGAGAGGTCCCAGGCAGTATAAGCAAGAAGTGTGACCGTCTGTCAGAGACATCTTCTGACAGCACGAGTCACACTTCTTAAAGCCTGAGACCCTTTCCTTGGACATGGTTGCAGAAAAACACACAACACAGTCCCAAGAACCAGTTATCCCAAAAATAATCAGATAACTAACCTCTCTCACACACACACACACACACACACACACACACACACACACACACACACTAACAAGGGGGGGTGGGGTGGGAGGGGAGAAGGCCTGACTAAAAAAATTAAGGAGTGAGGGATTTTCTAGTCAGAAAGGGACTTGATCTAAACTAAAAACGTTAAATATAAAGTTTTAAGGTGAAAAAGGGGCAAAAATAGTGTTATTTTAAACACTTACCAGGAGCTGGCAAAAGGAGGACCTCATCAGCGAAGCGGCAAACGAGATCGGGTACTTACCGCCTTGCATCATGGGATATGGGGCTGCCTCGAGCTGGTAAAAGTGACTCTCGAGCTTAGCAAAGTGCCGAGTCGGAGCCGAGGATCGGCTCCGAACCCATCAAGCAAGAATGAAGGCGAGATTGACAACTTAACATCTATTGTTAGCCCTTCTGAATGATGTAGGATTCTAAATCTAACAGACAATGATTAGTTTACTGTAGTAAATCTTTGTTTATGTACATGTTGCTTTGAATATTTTGTTTAAACCAGTTGTTTACTTATTTTTGTAAATTATAATCTGTAGAACATGTGGAGCTTTTCTCCCCATGCCTCCACTGAAAAAGGGCTATTTAGCTCAGTCAGACAAACCTGGTCAACAAATGTAAAACAAATAAAAAGCAAGAGTATGCTCAGGATCCTGTCTGTCCTGTTGGGACCTCTTGGATGGCTCTTTTTTGAAGAGGTTGTACAACTTTCATAAAAGTCAACTTCTTCTGGTGGGGTGGTACTTTGAGGAAATGCCTTCATATAGGAGGGAGTTGAAAAAAAGGAATGAAATAACGTCTGGAAACGATGTTTAACACCCACTGATCAGAGGTGATGCTTGTTCAGACTTGTGGATGAAGGGAAAGATGATCCTCGACTGCCTCCAGGACAGTCGGGCAATGCTTCAGGAGCGCTGAAAGGGCTGTTCAGAAAAAGGTTCCCTGGAGCCTTGAGTTTGCACCCGCCCGCCTCTAGGGCAGGGTTCACCACTGAATCCCCCTCACCCCCACCTCTGGAAAAGGCATCATCAGGAGCGTCCTGGAAGAAATACTGACACCTCTGGAATCGCATCTTAGGTCTTTGTTGAGTCTTGGAAAATGACCTCTGAGGAATAGAAAACTTGATCCCAACTGTGGGCAAGGTCTTCCCTTCCTGCTCACTATGGGTTCAAGTGTCTTTCATAGAAGGTCTAACAATGGTGTACCCATTAAAGGGAGCATTGGCAAAAGAGGCTTTTAAGGGTTCCACAAACCTGTATAGTTATAATCAAACATGCTGCCTTACAGCTATGCCAGTACATGCCAGTCAAGAGGTAGCTTCCGCTGCATTGGAAATTACCTCATTGACGAATTAGTGAGACATCAGAGTAGAATGCTTAGGAGACACCTTCTTGAGGTCCTCCTCCGGCAACAACTCTAAGGGAAATGGAGAGTTCTTTAACCAAGTCCCTTTGAAGGTGGATGAAGTGTGCCAAGCAATTAACTGCCCTCAGTCAAAAGGTAGCAGAGGCAAACACATGCTTCCCATGTCTGTCAATCACCCGAGACTACCTGTTCGGGGAATGGACCATGGAGCTCTGCTCCGCCAGCTCCTTTTTGGTGGCAGCAGTAACCAAGATGGCATTGACTGGGACACCTCTGCTCCAGAAAGGATGGTCCATGGGAGGACTAACCGACTTGTTGGCTCACTTCAGTACTGGTTCCATAGCTGGGTTCCTTCCAAGGCCTGCGGGTGGATCAGATCCTCCAACTTGTCAGCAAGGGGGACACCTAAGAAGTAGATAGGCTCATGTTGAAAGCCTTCAGGAACACTGACTCTTCTGAAAACTGGGGTTGAGGAGACCTTTCACCCTTCTGCTTAAGTATCTCCTGGATGTCCCCAAAGGAGACATCGGGCGGAGATCTAGGGGGAGCATCTCTTATCAAAGTCAGTGTCTTCTGTGAGGGATTCCATGGTTGAGTCTTAGTGCTTCCTCTTGCACTTTCACTTAAGGCATTCCTCCACCATGGGAGGCTCTGGGGAGGACTCAGAAGATGCGGGGAACCCAGGGAAGAGGAAACCCCCTGAAGACTAGTATGGGATGGCTGACCCTGGACAGGATGGGAGGCCTTATCACCCAAGGTACAGAAGGGTAGGGGTGGACCTGGAGGAGTAGATGATGTCATTCCAGTACTGGAGAAGGTCCTCCCTACCACCCTGAAGGTGGACAGGCTGGAAGAGGTCCTGTCCCATTCCTGAAGGCGAGGCCACCCAGAAAGGAAGACCTGATTCAGGCACAGCACCCTGACCCCCAGATGATACCGGACTGGAGCCGTTTAAGAAAGAAACAGACTAAGGGGAAAAAAGGCGCCAAAAGCCTAAGGTAGAACCGGGAAAATTACAGTCGTGTACACTCACCATAAATGTAGATGCTAGAGTATGTTCACTGCTGCAGTCCTAACCATTAGGTTTATCCATGCTGTGGTAACCCCTCAGTCAGTCCGAACATCAGAGTCAAGGTTTTGTGTGTCGACTGCTGTCGGTTGCTGGCTGATATCAAGTCGTCAGAGCTATAAAATGAGAGCAAGTGATGCCATTACTTCAGTTTTTCTTGCCTTAACCAACGAAGTCAAATTTTAATTAGTAGTAGTCCTGGGGTCTTACACCCCCATAGAAATGTGTGTCTAAGGAAAGCAGATATTGGGGGGGAAGGAGGGAGGGAAAGCATGACTGCAGCAGTGGAACATACACTAACATCTACATTTATGGTGAGTGTACACAACTGTACTATGTTCTTCGTGTTTCACTGCTGTACACAACTGTACTAGGTTCTTCGTGTTTCACTGCTGCAGTCCTAACCAGTGGGAAGATTCCCAAAGCTGAGGAGAAGGGTGGAAGGTTAATAGAAACTTAAGATTAGGTGAGTATGCCCTGCAGAGGCAAACCCAGTCCTAGCTTTTGAGACTAGGTTCAGATGGTAATGTTTGGTGAAGGTGTGGACTGAAGTCCATGTGGCAGCTTCCAGGATGTCCTTGGTGGGTACCCCTGTAAGGAAAGCTGTGGAAGTAGAGGTTGCCCTAGTGGAAGGAGTACTGATGGTCCTAGGGAGTGGTTTTCCATGTAAGGAGTAGCAAAATTGAATGCAGAGTGCTATGCATTTAGAAATGGTCTGTTTGGATATTGGTTTCCCCTGTGCCCCTGTTTTAAAGCTGACCAAGAGCTGCTCAGTTTTCCTGAAAGTCGTTGTATGATTAAGATAAAGTCTGAGTTGCCTGTGCACATCCAAAGAATGCAGTATCCTTTCCCCCTTGTTCTGAGGGTTAGGGAAGAAGGTGGGCAGGTGGATGGCCTGGTTGAGGGTAACATCTGAAACCAACATTGGCATGAAGAAGGGATTGGTTCACAGGGAGACCCTGTCTGCACGGAGGATAAATGGCTCAATGGCCATTAAGGCTTGAAGCTCTGACACTCTCCTGGCTGAAGTAATAGCCAGGAGAAAGGCAGTCTTCCAAGAGAGGCACTTTAGTTTTGAGGATACTGCAGGCTCGAAGGGAGGCAGAGTAAGCTTTTCTAAAACATAGTTCAGGTCCCAAGCTGGGGTGGGCTGTCTTCTGGGAGGCCTGATACCAGTGGCTCCTCTAAGGAATTGTTTGATAAGAGGGTGGGAGAACAATGGCTGTTCTGTATGAAAGTGTGCTGAGATGGCAGAGGCATGGATCTTTATGGAGGAGGAGGAGAAGGAGAGACCCTTATTAAGAAGCTCAGCAAGATGATCTAGAATAAGAGGAATGAAGGGCAGATGTACGACTGTCCCCTTGGAATGGCTCCAGGAGCAGAATCCTTTCCATTTTCCAGTGCAAGATTTACTGGTGCTGGGCCTTCTGGCTTCAGTGATTAAGTCAAGGACTTGCTTGCTTAGCACAGATCCCTTGTTGGTTTTGGTAGAATAAGCCATGGTGAGAGCTTGAGGGCCTGAAGGTCTGGGTGCAGCACTGTTCCCCCATCCTGGGATAACAGGTGAGGTATCAGAGGCAGCTGCCAGGGGGGCTGGTGAGATGGGCTGCGCAGCAGTGGGTACCAATGCTGTCTGGGTCAATCTGGAGCATAGAGTATTGCTCTTGGCCTTTCCTCCCTTATCTTGATTAATAACTTTGGAATGAGAGGTAGAGGTGGGAATGCATACACAAAGAGGGTATTCCAAGGGAAGGTCAGGGCACCGACCCTTCCAAGCCAGGTGATGGTAATCCCTGGTGCAGAATTTCTGTAATTGATTTAAATGAGACGCATAGAGGTCCACCTGGGGGTCCCCCATGAGTGGGTCTTCTTTCAGCTGCTCCAGTTAGGGGTCGCCACAGCGGATCATCTGTTTCAATCTTGCTCTGTCACACCAACCACCTGCATTGTCCTCTCTTATCACACCTATAAACCTTATCTTAGGCCTTCCTCTTTTCCTGTTACCTGGCAGCTTCATCCTTAGCATCTTTTCCCCCAATATACTCTGCATCCCTCCACAGCACATTTCCAAACTAACGTTATATTGCCTCTCTGGCTTTGTCTTCAAACCTTCCAACCTGGGCTGACCTTCTAATACACTTATTCCTAATCCTGTCTACCTTCGTCACACCCAGTACAAATCTTAACACATTTAACTCTGCCACGTCCAGCTCTGACTCCTGCCTTTTTGTCACTGCCACTGTCTCCAAGCCGTATAATGAGAAGTTATGTACCTACCATAACGTTCCATGTTAGTTGTCTTCTCTCGCCTTCTTTCTTCCTTGATGGGTTCGGAGCCGATCCTCGGCTCTGACTCGGCACTTTGCTAAGCTCAAGAGTCACTTTTACCAGCTCGAGGCAGCCCCATATCCCATGATGCAAGGCGGTAAGTACCCAGATCTCGTTTGTTGTACATTAGGCAATAACAACCTGCATAAAAAAAATTCCCAGAAGGAAGAAAGAAGGCAGAAAAACACCTGAAGGATGGGTAAGGAAGATCAGAACTGTATGGTCTTAAAAAAGCATACTTCCATGTAGGGAGAAAAAAGGTCTGTCCAGGCCAGGGGGAAGGAGGGAGGGTCGCAAGAAAGAAGGCGAGAGAAGACAACTAACATGGAACGTTATGGTAGGTACATAACTTCTCAATGTTAAGTTGTCAATCTCGCCTTCATTCTTGCTTGATGGGACCGTGTCCCTAGCACCTCTATCCTGGGTGGCTCAATGGAACAGACTCTTGAGAACTGTAGAGCCAAAATTGGCTCTATCCCTGGAGGCCAAATCCAATTTGTAATGAGAAACAAAGGTATGAGGAGTGGCCCAAGTGGCTTCTGCACAAATAGTGTCTAATGGAAGTCTAGCCTGAAAGGCTGTGGAAGTGGCTAAGCTTCTGGTTGAATGCGCTTTAGGTTGAGCACAGCTGTTTTCCCCTGAGCTGATAGATTTCAGAGATGACAGAAGAAAGCCATCTAGATAAGGTCACTTTGGAGACAG
Organism: Protopterus annectens; assembly: GCF_019279795.1. Taxonomy (NCBI): domain Eukaryota; kingdom Metazoa; phylum Chordata; order Ceratodontiformes; family Protopteridae; genus Protopterus; species Protopterus annectens. The sequence continues at coordinate 16,455,712 of NC_056747.1, read as the reverse complement.
GAAGGACTTTTTTGTTATCAGCATAAGAAATAAAGAGCTGATCGGATTTCCTGAATTGTTTTGTTCTGTCCAAATAATATCCGAGTTGGCGGTGAACATCAAGATAATGTAATTTTTGTTCCGATCTGTTTGAGTAATTTGGGAAAAATACAGGAAGGTCAATAGACTGGTTCAAATTATTCTTTGAGGCGACCTTAGGCAAAAAGGTCAGATTAGTTCTCAAGGATACCCTGTCTTTGTGGAAGACCAAATAAGGGGGACGAACAGAGACAGCATGAAGTTCAGACACTCTCCTAGCCGAGGTAATAGCAACCAGGAAGAGTGTTTTCCATGAAAGAAATTTCAGGGAACATGAAACAGCTGGCTCGAAAGGAGGAAGAATCAAGGATGTCAGCACTAAATTTAGGTCCCATTGAGGAGGAGGACTCCTGACTGGAGGTTTCAGGAGAAAGATTCCTTTTAAAAAGGCTCTACAAAGCCTGTGGGACATAATGTTGTGATCTGCAAACCCGACATGAAAGTTCGAGATAGCAGCCAACTGAACTTTGACCGTGGAAGATGAAGAGCCCGCGTGAAAGATTTCCACTAAGAAATCCAAAACTGCTTGAACAGGAGCAGTAAAAGGATCTATATTTTTAGCTTTTGCCCAACAAGAGAAGCGTTTCCATTTGCTGGTATAAATCCTTCTAGTAGAGGATTTTAGTGAAGCCACTATGACATCCCTAACAGGATTAGAGATCATAGGAAGCCTGGCTAAGGAAGGAAGTGGAGCAACCATGCTGTGAGGTTGAGAGAAGGGATAGACCGGTGCAGCTGACCCGATTGATGAATCAGAAGGTCTGGTACTGGGTCCAGATGCCACGGCTGCACCAAAAGGTGAAGATGGAGGAACGGAAACCAAATTTGTCGAGGCCAATATGGAGCAATGAGAATCATTTTGGCTCTCAAAACGGTGGCTTTCTGGAGAACTTGTGGAATGAGCGGAAAGGGAGGAAAGGCATAAAGAAGTCCCTGGGGCCAATCCTGGGTTAGAGCGTCTCTGGGGGGATGGCCTGGCAGTGGGAAGAGAGAAAAGAAGTCTGGGCATTTGCTGTTTTGGGGAGTAGCAAAAAGATCGCAACATGGGCGGCCCCATTCTAGAAAAATCTCCTCCACTATAGATTGTTTGAGAGACCACTCGTGAGGCATGAGAATAGCTCTGCTCAATCTGTCCGCTAGAATGTTGGTTTTCCCAGGGATATGCGTTGCTACCAGAAACCGATGAGAGGAGATCGCCCATTGCCAAAGTCTGAGAGCTTCTCGACACAATGGGTAGGACTTGGTTCCGCCCTGTTTGTTGATATACCATACTACAGACATGTTGTCTGTGTGAACTGCAATTGTTCCCAAGGGAAGAAAGTCGTTGAGGGCTTGCAACGTTAAAAGCACTGCTCTCATCTCTAGGACATTTATGTGCAGGTGGTATTCGAACGGTTGCCACGTCCCATGAACCATCCTGCCCTGATAATGACCCCCCCACCCGATCAGGGAGGCGTCCGTAGTGACAGTGGCTACCGGGGCCGGGGATACAAAAAGTCTGCCTTGGTGAATCTGGGGAGAAGTAATCCACCATGAAAGATGATTCTTGCAAATTTGTGTCACCAGGATTTGGTGACGCATTGGAAGTTGTTGGTAAGACCACTGAGTGAACAACATCCATTGAAGCAGACGCATGTAGAAGCGGGCCAGGGGAAGAAGGGTAATGGCCGCAGCCACGAGGCCCAACACCTTCAGAACCATTCTGGCTTGTACCTTTTTGCTGGCAAGGATGATCCTCACGTGACTTTGTATATCTGAGATTCTTTGGTCTGTGAGGGTTGCTGACATCCGAACAGTGTTTAAGTTTGCGCCTATGAAGGTAATAGACTGGCAGGGCAATAAGGAGGATTTTTCGTAGTTGATCGAAATCCCTAATTGAGTGCAGAGATTTAGTGTGTAATCCCTGGCTTGAAGAAGTTGATGCCTGGTGGTGGCTGAAAGGAGCCAGTTGTCGAGATACGGAAACATCTGGAATCCTTGACGTCTCAGGTGAGCCGTGACCACTGCCATACATTTGGTGAACACTCTGGGGGCTGTAGTGAGACCAAAGGGCAGGGCTCTGAATTGAAAATGACTGGACCCCAGCCGAAAGCGGAGAAATCTTCTGGAGTGTCTGTGAATTTTTATGTGATAGTACGCGTCCTGAAGATCTATTGAGCACATCCAGTTGTCCTTCTCTAGGAAGGGCAAAATTGACTGAAGTGTGACCATTCGAAATCTTGTCTTTCTCACAGACTTGTTGAGTCTGCTGAGATCCAATATTGGTCTCCAGTCTCCCGTCTTTTTGGGGACCAAAAAGAATCTTGAGTAGATTCCGGGCTCTGAATGGTCTGTTGTAACTGGCTGAATGGCTCTTTTTTGTAGAAGCTTTAATACTTCTAACTCTGCAACTTCCCTTAGACCGGGTGGTACATCTGGAAGGGAATTTGTGTGAGAGAAGGGACTTTCCTCGAAAGGAATTTTGTAACCCTCGGATATAATCGACTGTACCCATCTGTCTTGAGAGAGGTAACGTCAGGCTTCTGGGTAGTCTCCCCCCGACTGCCTCCAAGGACGGACAGTCGGGCAACATCTCAGGGATGCTGGAAGGGCTTGTCAGAGAGAGGCTCTCTGCTTCCCTGGTTCTGTGGACCCCCTCAACCTCTAGAGCGGCGTCTCTTATTGTTACCCCCTCTGCCTCTAGGGGTAAACTGACCACGTGCATCTGGCATGACTCCTTGGGATTTGCGGAACCACATCTTTCCACCCTTCTGTCCTTTGGGGTAAGGTCTAGAAGGGGTGGAAAAACGGACCCCTACGGCAGAAAGAGTCTTGCCGTCCTGTTCACACCTGGTCAATGTATCCTTCACTTGAGGGCCAAACAAAGCTGACCCACCAAAGGGAGAGTTTGTGAAGGACGCCTTAAAGGGATCTGCAAAATTACAGAGCCGCATCCAGGATTGACGTCTAAGAGCCACCCCTGTACCTGCGGCTCTACACGCTCCATCTGCTGCATATGATATCAGTCGCATGGAGGAGTTAGCTATAGAATTAAGGATTCCTAGCTGAGAAGCAATTTTCTCTTGAGCCCCTGCAGCCGTAGGATCCTGTACTACTTCACCTAGTTCCTTAAGGATGTCCCTTTGGAGTCTGGTGAAGTGACATAAGTAGTTCAGCGAGCGCATAGCAAAGGTCGCTGAAGAGAACATCCGCTTGCCATACCCATCCATGGTCCTAGAATCCTTATTAGGAGGATGGACTGGTACGGAAGGATCTGCAAGTTCCTTCTTAGTGGCAGCCGCCACCACCATGGCATCAACAGGGACACCTTTCGTAAGGGATTGCTTTTCCGAAGGGGCTGTAATAAATTTAGACAGCCTCCTAGGAACTGGCTCTACAGAGTCAGGAGCAGCCGAAGCCTTTCGAGCAATAACCTCCATAAGGGGGTCGAAAGGCGGAGACACCCAGGAGGTGGAGGGCCGAGATCCAAACGCCTCTAGGTATACAGACTCATCCTCAGAGGGATTTGTGGAGGGCCAGTTTCCCCTCTGTTTTAGGAGTTCTAGGATGTCTGAAAAGGAGACATCCTCAGAGGGGGATCTTGGGGATCCCTCCGACTCATCTAAGTCGGTATCTGAAGTGATAGACTCAGGGGATTCTAGGTGTTTCCTCTTACAAGTCCTCTTGCGCGGAGGATCTCCTGACTGATCAGGAGAATCCTCGGAAGAGGGGGTTCTTCCCAGTGGGAAACCTGAGGCGGTGGATCTCTGGGACCGGGAGCAAGAGAGATGGAAGAGATATCGACAGGCACTGTAGAGGGAGGAGCTAAGAAAATGGACTGCTGGCTGAGCCCAGTGGCCAGCACACTCTTCATCACCTTGAAGGCCCCCCTCCCAAGGAGATCCGAGAGAACCCGTTACGAAGAAACAGGGACTCCAGGGCCCATCGAAAGGGAAGGCTCAGAGGCAGATGTCGGAGCCGAGTTCACCAAGGCCGAGGCTCCAAGGGGAAGAGCGGGGTTGGACAAGGGTCCAATGCCACTCACCCCCTCGGAGGAGACCAGGGAAGCCCGACCACCGAATCCCTCCAAGGAAGGTCTCGAAGAGGAGATAAGAGTAGATGCCGAGGGTACAGAAGGGGGGGTATCTGCCCCTCAGCCATAGCTGTAACTATCCCCGAAGACTCCAGCTCCAAACTCTGAGGTAGAGTCGAAGGAGGAACTTGAAGAGGGTGTGGACTAATAGTCGTCTGTTGAGACGGACTATGCAGCATCTGGGCCAGTGCCTGTGATTTTAATAATCTACTTACCACCCTCTCTAAATCATGGTCTGAAAGCCTGGACGACCTAGATGATCGGCTCCGATGGCTCAGCTCTGAAAGGAGAGGTGAGGCCGGAGCCGAAAGAATCGGTTCCAAGGAAGGGGACCTAGACCTCTTCCTCGAAGGAACCATCGGAGCCGAAGAAACCACAGATCCAGACGGAGCAGAGGACTTTTCGGCTCCGAATGAAAGTCTCGATGCATCGGCTCCAGCCGGAGCCGATACAGACATAACAGTAACGGTGTCGGAGCCGGTCGGCGCCGACACCGAAGCCTGAGCCACATGGTGGTCGGAGCCAGCCGGAGTCGACACCAATGTGACCATAGCAGGATCGGCACCGATAGCCATCGGTGCCGAAGATTTTTGCAGGACAGGATCGGCTCCAGCCGGAGCCGATCTCGACTCTGAAGGAGTCGGAGCAGAGGCCACCGGCTTAGATACAGAAGCCTGGGCCTTGGAAGACTTAGAAGTCTTGCTCGGAGCCGATTTGGCCGGAGAGCCCTCCGGTTTAAGGAGACCCCTTAAAATCAAGTTATTTCTCCTCTCCTGCAGGACTCTCTGGCTAAAGGAATGACAAATTGCACAGGAGTCCTGCAGGTGGAGAGGTCCCAGGCAATATAAGCAAGAAGTGTGACCGTCTGTCAGAGACATCTTCTGACAGCACGAGTCACACATCTTAAAGCCTGAGACCCTTTCTTTGGACATGGTTGAACAAACAGTACACACAACACAGTCCCACTCAAGACAACTAAAGTTATCTATAATTCAATAACTAACCTCTCACACACACACCCTAACGGGGGGGGGGGGATGGGAGGGAATGAAGGTCTGACTAAAGAAGGCTCTCGGAGGAAAAACAATTTTAGTCAGAAAAGGGCTTAAAATCAAGTAAAAATGAAGGTATACTAAGGAAAAGTGAAAATTGTTAAATTTTAGGGGCAAAAAGTAGTTCAAAACTAACACTTACCAGGAGCTGGCAAAAGGAGGACCTCATCAGCGAAGCGGCAAACGAGATCGGGTACTTACCGCCTTGCATCATGGGATATGGGGCTGCCTCGAGCTGGTAAAAGTGACTCTCGAGCTTAGCAAGTGCCGAGTCGGAGCCGAGGATCGGCTCCGAACCCATCAAGCAAGAATGAAGGCGAGATTGACAACTTCACATCAAAGCTGTTCTCACTACCCTCTTGTAGACCTTCCATTTCACTCTTACTGGTCTGTCACAAATCACTCCTGACACACTTCTGCACCCACTCCATCCTGCCTGTACTCTTCTCACCTCTCTTCCACACTCACCATTACTCTGAACTGTTGATCCCAAGTATTTAAACTCATCCACCTTCGCACCTCTACTCCCTGCATCCTCACCATTCCTCTATCCTTCCTCTCATTCACACACATATTCTGTGTTAGTCCTGCTGACCTTCATTCCACTTCTCTCTAGAGCACATCTCCATCTCTCCAGGGTCTCCTCCACCTGTTCCCTACTCTCACTACAGATCACGTCTTCTGCAAACATCATAGTCCATGGGGACTCCTGTCTGATCTCATCTGTCAACCTGTGCATCACCACTGCAAATAAGAAAGGGCTTAGAGTTGATCCTTGATGGAATCCCACCTCCACCTTAAACACATCCGTCACTCCCACTGCAGACCTCACTGCTGTTACAATACCCTTGTACATATCCTGCACCACTCTTACATACTTCTCTGACACTCCCGACTTCCATGTACAACAACACAACTCTTCTCTAGGCACTCATGTGTGGGTAATTTGCAGAAAAAGGTCTCTGTGGATTTGCCATTCGTGTGGGTCCAGCAGGTTTCTGAGGTGGTCTGCCAGGGTACTGATGGCCGGTAGGCATTGGGTTATAAAATGTAGTCCCATGGATGAGGCTGCTAGCCACAGGTTCATGGCCAGTCTGCACAGGGAGTAAGACAGAGTCACTCCCTTTGTTGATGTACCACATGACTGTGGTGGTGTCCGTTTTTATGAGAAGAAACCCTGGTTTGAGGTAGGGTTTGAAGGATGCCAGAGAGTTTTACACTGCTATCATTTCCTTTTGGTTGATGTGCAAGGGTAGTATTTGTGATCCAAGAGACCTTGGGCGCGCATCTGCCTTCTAGGTGGGTGCCCCAGGCTATGTCCAAAGAATCTGTAGTTATGGTCTGGTCTGATGAAAGGAGGGTGAATGAAGTCCCTTGTTCAGAGCACAGGCCTGGGCCCACCAGAGGAACTCGGATGTTATGCAAGGGATCACAGGCAGGGAGGTGTCCAAAGGTTGCGAGTGTTGACACCATAGGTTCTTTACGTACCACTGAATTTTCATGTGTAGTCTGACCAGAGGTACCAGGAGGATGCATGAGGCCATGTACTCTTGAGCTTGCAGGAACTTCCTGGCAGAAACCTGGGTTTGGGAGTCCAGGGTAGTGAAGTATTTTGGTAGGAAACTTTGCTTTTCTGGGGACAGATACGCCATTTGCTGTTCTGTGTCCACCAAGACTCCCAGAAATATGATTTTCCTGGTAGGTGTCTGTTTTGATTTCCTTTCGTTGATCGTGAACCCCAGAGTGAGTAGGGTTTTTTTTACAAATGAGAGGAGTTGCAGGAGCAGTTCCTTGCAGTCTGCCTTGATGAGACAGTCGTCCAGGTAAGGGTAAATCTGTACATTGTTTTGCCTGCAAAAGGCAATGGCAGGAGCTAGACATTTGGTGAATACACTGGGAGCAGTAGATACGCCAAAGGGCAAAGCAGAGAATTGAAATGAAGTGATCCTGCTCTGAAGCGCAGAAATTTTCTGCACTATTCCCTTATTGGGTTGTGCAGGTAAGCATCCTTTAGGCTAAACAACACACCTGATACACTTGTAATAGGTGACTATGGTCAGGCACACTGACGTCCCGCTCACCAGGCTGAACAAGGAGAAGGTCACGGTGAGCTGCCTGTCGGGCGCTAGGATCCGCCACATAACACAAGCACACAGGTCACTCCAAGGCAAGTACAAATATGACTCATTGTTCATGCTGGTGTGAATGACCCGAGACGTACCTCCCTGGACTACATGAAAACAGACAAAGGAGCTCTCTGAGCATGTAGCCCAGGCCGGTATGACCCTGACCTTCAGTAGCATCTTACCCTCACCAAGAATGATGCCACAATATGAAGACAAGATGATCAATTTCAACAATTGGCTTAAGTATTGGTGTCATTCAAAGGGGATCCAATGCCTGTCAGCCTGGGATGACATGCTCGACAAGCCACGATGCTTCGCTAAGGATGGCTTGCACCCGTCACCCCTGGGCTTTCGGATATTGGCAAAGGTTCTTGCTACCCCCATAGTGCCTTTTTTAGGCAAGGCTCAAAAGACAAACCCACCTCCATAGGTATCACAGCCTGCACAGGGGGTACGCCAGAAGTCTAAACCTCAAGATGCACGCACTCCAAACTCGCCTTAGCATGGAGAACATCGATATCTGTGCAGTAACAGAAAAGTACAGTTTTGTACCTACCATAAATGTAGATGTTAGAGTGCTAATACATCTGCAGTCTTACATATGGGTTCTCCTGCCGTCAGGTGGGTCCTCGGTCGGCCGAATTCCAAAGTCTAAGTCCGGCGTCGGTTGTTGTCGCCTTCTTCCCTGACGTCAGTGCGACAGGGGTATATAAGACAAGGCTGACGCCATTTTCTTCAGTCTTTCTTGCCCCAGATGTCAGGTGCCCCCAGAAGGAAGGCAATGCATAAGTTGTATATCTATGTATAGTCATGCAATGCAATATAATCAAAATTCAGTAGTTGCAAGCAAATACACCACAGAAGGATAACCCACACAGGTTGTTTGTGGAGGAGTTAGCCACTAGGCCTGTACCAAGAGGGGAAGGAGGGAGGGAAACCTGGACTGCAGCTGTATTAGCACTCGAACATCTACATTTATGGTAGGTACAAAACTGTACTATGTTCATTGTGCATACAAGCTGCAGTCCTTACATATAGGTAGAATCCCAACGTTACGCACAGGGTGGTAGGCACTAGGTGGAATTAGGAGGAGCCAGAATGCCCTTCAACACAGCAGTGGCAAAGCCTGCTCTTGTTTTGGAGTATAAAGGTAGGTGGTAGTGTTTAGTGAAGGTATGCACCGAACTCCAAGTGGCTGCCTCCAAAATATCTTTGGTAGGAACTCCTCTGAGGAAGGCTGTAGATAACGGTGACCCTTGTGGAGTGGGATCGGATGCCTGTAGGTACAGATTTACCATGAAAGGAGTAACAAAAACGTATGCAGTGGCCTATCCATTTTGAAATTGTCTGTTTGGAAATTGGCTTCCCTTGTGCTCTTACAGCATAGGACACAGAGTTGTTGTGATTTCCTGAACGGCTTTGTTCTGTCCAAATAGTAGCGCAGCTGTCTGTGGATGTCTAAGGAGTGTAGCAGCCTTTCCCCTTTGTTTTGAGGATTGGGGTAAAAGGTAGGTAAGAGTATGGCCTGATTTAAAGCTACCCTGGGTACTACCTTAGGCATAAATGACGGGTTGGTTCGTAGGGAAACCCTGTCCTCATGGAAGATGAGAAAGGGCTGCACAGCCATGAGGGCTTGTAATTCAGAGAGCCTACGAGCTGAGGTAATAGCCAGAAGGAAAGCTGTTTTCCAGTACAAATATTGTAAATCTGTTGAGGCAGCTGGTTCAAAGAGGCAATGTCAATTTTCCAGCATGTAATTAAGATCCCAGGCTGGAATAGGTTGTTTCCTTGGAGGTCTTATATTCTTAGCCCCTCTGAGGAACTGTCTTAAGAGTGGGTGAGAGAATAAGGGTGGATCAGTGTTGTATTCTGCAGAAATGGCTGAGGCATGAATTGTAATGGAGGAGAATGACAGTCCACTGTTTAGCAGCTCAGTTAAATACTGTAATATCGGAGGCAAATTCAGTTTTCTAGGATCCTGGTCCTTTTTCTCATTCCAAGCGCAAAACCGTTTCCATTTTGCGGAGTAAGCTTTTCTAGTAGATGGCATTCTGACTTCCAAAATGACATCCTGTACCTCCTCGGAGAGTAGGGTCTGTTGTGGTATTAAGGAATTTTCCATGCAGCCAGATTGAGTGTTTTCAGCTGACTGTGAAGAGTTTTGTAGCTGTGCTGAGTCAGGAGGAGAGGCATTAGAGGTAGGGTCCAGGGAGGAGAATGTGTTAGGCTCCTCAGGAGTGGATACCAGTGTTGTCTTGGCCAGTCTGGAGCAATCAGTATCATCTTTGGTCTATCTGTTCTTGTTTTCAAAAGCACCTTGGTCAGTACAGGAAGAGGTGGAAAGTCGTAAACTGTCAGTGCTGCCCAACTGAAAGAAAGGGCGTCCACTCTCCAGGCCTTTGGATGAAATATCCTTGTGGGAGGCAAAGAGATCTATGTCTGGCCTTCCCCAGGCTTGGATTATCTTTGTAAACACTTGAGGATGCAACTTCCATTCGTGAGGGTCTGTCATATTTCTGCTTAGATTGTCTGCCAGCGTGTTTTCCATACCTGGCAAGTACTGTGCTTGAAGCTCGATTTGCCATTCCAGAGCCCTGTTCCAAAGTGACATGGCCAGCCTGTACAGGGGGTATGAATGAGTTCCTCCTTGTTTATGTACCACATTACTGTGGTGTTGTCTGTTCTTATTAATAATTGCCCTGGATGCAGGAGGTACTTGAAAGCTGTAATTGCATTTATCACTACTAGCATTTCCTTTTGATTGATGTGAAGGTGCTTTTCCTTTTGGGACCATTTGCCCTGAATGCACCTGTCTGTCATGTGTTCCCCCCAGGCGTAGTCTGAGGCGTCTGTTGTGATGACTTGATTTGCTTGAGGCTTGCTGAATGGTAGACCTGCGTTTGTTTGGCATGCTTGAGCCCACCATAGAAATTCCTTTTGTAAACATGGAATTAGTGGTATTATTGTTTCCAAACTGTGGCTGTGTTGAGACCATAGGTTTCTTAGGTACCATTAAAGTTTCCTCATATGCAACTTTGCACATGGGATTAGAAGAATGCAAGATGCCATGAATCCCAGCACCTGCAGGATTTTCCTTGCAGTTAGCCTGGTACAATTTGCTAGTATCTTGAAGTACTGAGTTAGTTGCCCCTGTTTTTCTGGCGTAAGATAGGCCATCTGGGTGTTTGTGTCCAAGTTGGCACCCAGGAAAATTATTTTCTGAGATGGTGTCAGCCTGGATTTCTCTTTGTTGACTGTGTATCCCAGAGAATTCAATAACTGTATTACATAAGCCAGATGCTCCAGAAGTATGTGCTTGCTGTCCGCTTGGATCAGGCAGTCGTCCAAATAAAGGTATATTTGTATCCCTTGAAGTCTGCAGTAGGCAATTACTGATGCCAGGCATTTCGTGAATACTCTGGGCGCAGTAGATAAGCCAAAGGGCAATGCAGAGAATTGATAGTGGATTGAACCTGCAAGAAATCTGAGGTATCTTCTGCAGCTTTGTCTGATTGGGACATGCAGGTATGCCTCCTTGAGGTCCAATGTTACCAGCCAAGACCCCTTGCCCAGCATGGGAAGAAGCTGCTGTAAGGTAAGCATCTTGAATTTTGGTGCTAGTAGAAATGTGTTTAGAATGCATAAGTACAAAATGGGTCTCCAATCGGTTCCCTTCCTTGGTACCAGGAATAGTCTGGAATAAAAACCTTGACCTTGCTCGTGAGTAGGTACCTCTTGAATAGCTTTCATGTCCATGAGCTTTGAAATTTGTATTTGAGCCTCTGCCCTTTGATTGTGTGGCAGGTTCGGCATGCCTCTCATTTTTGGAAGAGTGTGAAAATGAAATCTGTAGCCTCTGTTTATAATGTCCAGAATCCATTTGTCTTTTGTGACAATATGCCAATTTCTTGAAAATAATGCCAGCTTTCCTCCCAAGGGTGCTGCCACTTGAGCCTTGTTTGGCATGCAAAGGGGAAAGTCATTGGGTTTGTTTTCTGTATTGCTGTGCATCGTCTTCGCCACCTCTTGATGCTGGAGGTTGCCATTGTCTGCCTCTATATGATCCTTGAGATTGTCCTCTGCCCCTTCCGCGTCTGTATCTACTTCGTTGGGGCTTGTCCGTGGCTGGAAAGGACCAGTTTTTTTGTAGGCCAATTTCTACTAAAACGTGGTGGTTGTACCTGTAGAAAAGCCTCAACAGTTTGCATAGATTTAGCTTTTTCTTCCATTTTCCTTAGTATTTCCTCAGCATTAGTACCAAATAACACATCCTTTTGTAAGGGAGCATCCAGTAATTTAGCCTTGGCATGATCAGGCAGGGCTTGTTCCCAAAGCCAGGCATGTCTACGAATGACTGATCCTGTAACTGCAGCTCTACCTGAGGCCTCTAGAGCATCATAACCACATTGCAAGGTGTGCTTACCCACTTGTTCTGCACTATGCATCATATCCTGCAACTCCTTCAGATCTGGTTGTTCAGGTTGTGATATTTTATTCTTTAATTGTGATAACAGAAACTGCTGATATTTAAGCATATGGAACTGACAATTTAAGGCCCTCATGGCTAGAGTGGACGAGGTATATACCTTTTTTCCCAACCTTTCTAAGGATCTAGACTCTCTTTCGGAGGGTAATGGATTCTTAGCAGTAGAGGCCTTCATTCCCTTGGGACCCTGTGAAATGGTTTCTGGGACAGCATTATGGCTTTTGAAAAGAAATTGGTGTGAGTTAGGAACTCTGTAGTACCTATCAGGCTTGACTGGGGCTGGAGGCAGGGAATCCGGATTAAGGCAAGTCTCCGAATAAACATTATCAAGTATGTCCAAAACAGGAGGTATCGCCAGAGGCCTGTGCTGAGGTAGTAAAAGAAATTCCCTAAGCCTTTTCTTTGAATCTGAAAAATCCTGGCCTTCCCAATGGAAGTGTTCCCTCAAGGTATGCAAGGTTTCCCCGAATGATAAATCCTCTGGGGGGGATACAGAAGGAATGGACTGTTCTGCATCAGAATCTTCAAAAGGGGAGTACGAATGCTCCTCTTCATCAGAATGTTCTGAAATAATGGAGCCCTGGTCAGAAGAGGGAGATTCTTCCTTCACTCCGAGTCTCTTGTCCGGTGGGGGCTGTGAACCCCTGATGAGAGTAATTAAATCCTCAGCCATTTTGAGCATCTGCTTTTTAGGCTTGGGGCCTGTAGATGGGTCCTGTGCAACAGGCCTCTGGGAGTGCATGGCTGATTTAGACTTAGTAAAGGCCTTGATGGAAAAGGAAGAAGGTGGTCTGAAGACACCATGGGTGGAAGTAGATCTGTCCACATTAAGAGGTTCAACACTCACAGTGGCTTCGGTAGCTGTAGTCAGGGTGTGGGCAGAGGATCCTGCGGTCTCGGGTACAGAGGACACCGCCAGAGAAGCGTCGTCAGTAGTCAGGGGCTGCGTAGGTGCCTCACTGAGAACCGGACCACGTGTAACCGGTCTTGGCGTGGTGTCGGTTGCGACCGCGGGCCTCGTGTGTCGGTCTTTGTCCTTGCGGTTTTTGGACAAAACGGTAGTCGGAGTCTCCGACGACATTTTATAGTTAAAAGCTTTACCAAAAAAGTGCTGGGCAAACTCCGCCCGACGCTTAATAGTGCGTTTATTAAAGGTAGCACAAAAGCGACAGCCCAAGACGTCGTGGTCTGGGCCTAAACAAGGTATACAGAGGGAATGGAAATCCTTATGCAGTCTTTGCTTCCCACAAGAAATACAATTGTTAACTTTGTCTGACATCGGTCTGAGGCAAGAAAAGTTTCCCCAACGGGGTACTTAGCATTAAAGAAGACTTCGGTTTCCAAATTTTCGTAATTTCAGGAGCTGGCCGACCGGCACTTGCGAACTGCTTCTTCCCGACCCCACCCCCTGCCCAGAAAACCACAGTGAAAAACTTCTCTAAAGCAAATTTCACACTCCTCAAAACCGAGGTGGAATCCTTCAAAGCCCCCGGGCCTGTGGAAAATATGGCCCAGACCGCAGAATCCTTTATAAACACATTCTATGAACACCTTCAGGAATGCATGGATCATGTAATCCCAAATAAAACCCAAGACCCAATCCTCCAAAGGAAGATGTCCTGTCTGGTGGACCCCAGCCATAAACAAACTATACAATAGGAGGAAGCTACTACATGATAGAGCAAAATCCCAAAAAGGGAAGGCATCTGTGATCAGTATTAGCAAAAAACTACGGGCACTCATAAAATCATCTAAGGCCAGCTTCGAGAGAAAAAATGCACAGGACACTAAGGATAATCACAAGGCTTTCTTTAGTTATGTTAGGAACCTGGGTGGGAATTCCCAGATATGCTCAGAATTAGTCCAAAATGACAAAAAATACACCGAACCCACAGACATTGCCAACATCCTAGCTGACAGGTTCAGCGCAAACTTCTCCCCCCCCCCCACCAAAAAGGCAAATATCTATCCCAGCAGAGTGCTGCCCCCCGGACATCTCAGATGCTCAGGTAAGAGCTGCCCTCTCCAAAGCAAAAAACACAGCATCAATGGGACCAGACAGTGTCCCGGGCTGCGTCCTACATGAACTCCAAGAAGAGCTAAACCCAAACATAAAACTACTGTTCAATCTCAGCCTTACTACAGGATATGTACCCAAAGAGTGGCGTACAGCAACAGTGGTCCCTCTCCACAAAGGTGGTGCCTCAACGGATCCTGGAAACTATCGCCCCATAAGCCTGACTAGCTTTGTCTGCAAAGCTAAGGAAAGGATCATCATGGACCTCAAATAAAGATATTGGGGACCTAAAGACACTGGATCCTACCCAGTTTGGCTTTAAGGGCAGATCCTGCCTCTTAAACCTGGTCGGTTTCTTTGAAACAGTCACCAAGGCCATTGACGAGGGGAAGGTGGTCCACACAGCCTACCTGGACCTCGCAAAAGCCTTCGATATAATACCCCACTCAGGCATTATAGATAAGCTCACAAGCTTAAATATAAATCCCTATGTCACTAGATGGGTTGCAAACTGGCTCAAGGACAGAACCCACATGGTTAGAATTGCTGGAGCCATGTCAGAGTCCAAACCAGTTACAAGTGGCGTCCCACAAGGCTCAGTCCTGGGACCTCTCTTGTTCGGTATATATTTCTCGGAGGTACAGGCCAACATGGAAGGACTGCGGCTGACCAAGTTCGCAGATGACTGCAAACTGGGTGCCATAATCTACTCTCCAGCAGACAAAAGCATCCTCCAAAAGGGCCTCATAGAAACAGACAACTGGTACCAGAGCCATGGCCTCAAGCTAAACGCCAAAAAGTGTATAGTCATCCCCTTTGGCAAAAACAAAGTGCCCACAAATTACCACATAGGTGGTAATCCATTAAGTACAGAAGAAGTAATTAGGGACCTGGGGACCCAAGTTGATAGAAATCTCTCATTTGACAACCACGTGGCCAAAGTGGTTAGAAAAACATTTTATATAGCCTACCTAATCATGAAGGGATTCACATCTAGATCAGGGGAGGTTATCGTGCCTCTTTACTCATCCCTCATCAGGCCCATAATTCAGTACAATGCCCCTTTTGGGATGTACCTTACCAGACACCTGCAGCAACTGGAAAGACCCCAAAAGTACCTCACCAAGAGGATCAAAGGGCTCAAACAGATGCCATATGCTGCCCAGTTAAAGAAAAGTACAGTTTTGTACCTACCATAAATGTAGATGTTCGAAAATCCACATTGCTGCAGTCATAACCTGTGGGTAGTCCGCTGTCCTCGGTCGGCCCGAATACCAAAGTGTTAGGCTGGCGTCGGTCATGGTCGCTCAGATCTGACGTCAGTACGCCGTGGTACTAAAGCGCATGACCGGCGCCATATCCTCAGTCTTTCTTGCCCCAGATGTCAGAAGGCCTTAAAAAGAAAGGCCATAGCCAAAAATAGAAAAATACCCAATCACCAAAATAGCAACAATAGATACACCACAAACCACACAGCCACCCCAAACTACAGAGGGGAAGGAGGGAGGGCAAATTGGACTGCAGCAATGTGGATCTTCGAACATCTACATTTATGGTAGGTACAAAACTGTACTATGTTCTTCATCTCACATTGCTGCAGTCATAACCTGTGGGTAGAATCCCAAAGCAAAGGTAAAGGGAGGTTGGTAAAATCAGATAGCATTAGGAGCTGCTAACATGCCCTGTAAAACTGCAGTGGCAAACCCAGCCCTAGATTTGAAATAGAGGGAGATGGTAATGTTTAGAAAAAGTGTGCACTGAACTCCAGGTAGCTGCCTCCAAAATATCCTTAGTAGCTACTCCCCTTAAAAAAGCAGTAGAAGTGGCAGTAGCCCTAGTGGAATGAGGTCTGATTCCAGCCGGAACCTCCTTACCATGATGAGAATAACAAAACGCAATACAATGGCCAATCCACTTAGAAATAGTTTGTTTTGAAACAAGTTTTCCTTGTGAACCCAAGGCAAAAGAAATGAATAACTGTTGGGACTGTCTGAACCCTTTAGTTCTGCTCAAATAATAACGTAACTGCCTGTGAATATCCAAAGAGGGGATCAGCATAAAATGTAGGCAAATGAATAGATTGGTTTAAGGCCACATTAGAAATAACTTTAGGCATAAAAGTAGGATTAGTACGTAGGAAGGGTTCAACTGCCATTAGAGCCTGTAATTCAGATACCCTTCTAGCAGACGTAATGGCCAACAAAAAAGCAGTCTTCCAAGACAAAAACTTCAACTCCGAAGTAGCTGCAGGTTCAAAAGGAGGTAAAGTGAGCTTTTCCAACACAAAATTGAGATCCCAGGAAGGAGTAGGAGCTCTACGTGGGGGTCTTATGTTCTTTGCCCCTCTAAGAAATTGCTTAAACAAAGGGTGAGAGAATAAAGGTGGGTCACAGTCATAGTGAGCAGAAATGGCTGCAGCATGAACTTTTACAGAGGAGAAAGACAAACCCTTGTCTAATAATTCTGTAAGATACTAAAGTGAAACACTCAAATTAGGCACTGAAACATCAAAGCTCTTTGTTTTGCTCCAAAGAAAAAATCTCCTCCATTTATCAGCATAAACTTTCCTTGTACTAGGCTGTCTGGCCTCCAAAATGACATTCAAAACTTGTTGAGGAAGCTGCGACCCCCCAGGGTCTAAAACAGAATACGCCAGGCTGTCAGATGCAGGGACTGAATCCTGACATTGCGGAAATGATTGCTTGCCTGGGACAAAAGGTGTGGAATTAATGGCAAAGGCCAAGGAGGCTCCTGCTAAACTCCTCAGCAGAGGGTACCAGTGCTGCCGTGGCCAATCTGGAGCTATCAGAATCATGCAAGGCTTGTCCTGCCTGACCTTCAGGAGCACCTTGGGAAGGAGAGGCAGAGGAGGAAAGGCATAAACGTGAAGGTTGTTCCAACTGAATGATAGAGCATCCACTTTCCAAGCTTTTGGGTGAAACAGCTTTGTGCAAAACTTTGGCAGTTGGTAATTCAGTGGAGAAGCGAACAGATCTATGTCTGGAGTCCCCCAAGCCACCGTCAACTGTTGAAAAACATGAGGATCCAATTTCCACTCGTGGGGATCCACCATCTGTCTGCTCAAAACATCTGCTAAGGAGTTCTGTGCTCCTGGCAGAAACCTTGCCTGAAGAGTGAGGTGCAAACTGAGAGCAGTCTCCCACAAAATCATAGCTTGTCTGCAAAGAGGGTACGAATGGCTTCCCCCTTGCTTGTTGATGTACCACATGACTGTTGTGTTGTCTGTTTGAAACAACACTTGTCCTGGGTGAAGTAGATCCTTGAAAGCCATCAATGCAAATTGGACTGCTAACATCTCCTTCATGTTGATATGCAAATGTTGTAGTCTGGCAGGCCACGTGTCTTGAACCCAGTTTCCATTGAAATGTGCTCCCCAAGCCATGTCTGAGGCATCTGTCGTTAAGATCTGACTCGCCTCTGGTCGGGTCACAGAGAGTCCCTTGTTTAGGTGACATTCCTGAGCCCACCACAAAAATTCCCTTTGGATGCAAGGTATTATCTGAATGACAGTGTCCAAATCGTGGCAGTGTTGAGTCCATACGCTTTTGAGATACCATTGTAGCTTCCTCATATGCAGTTTGGCATTGAGAAGAACCAGAATACAAGATGCCATGAACCCCAAGGCTTGAAGGACTGTCCTTGCAGTCAGCCTGGACCGCAGAGAATTGTTGGAAGTAAAGGGTAAGATTTCTTTGTTTGTCCGGGGTCAAAAACGCCATCTGAGAGGCTGTATTCAGTCTCACACCCAGAAAGCACATGTCCTGAGAGGGTACTAGACTGGACTTTGTTTCGTTCACAGAATACCCTAGGCACCTTAACACTGCCATAACATACTGTAGATGGTGAAGTAACTTGACTTTGTCTTGAGCAAGAATCAGGCAATCGTCCAAGTAAGGATAAATTTGTATTCCCCTTAACCTTAAGGCGGCTATCATCGGAGCCAGGACCTCTGTGAACACCCTGGGCGCAGTAGATAAGCCAAAGGGCAATGCAGAGAACTGATAATGTAAAGTCCCAGCCCGAAAACGCAGGAACCTCCTGCAGCTGGGCCTGATAGGAATGTGAAGATAAGCCTCTTTGAGATCCAGAGTTACCATCCAGTGATCTTTGCCTAGCAGAGGCAGAAGTTGTTGCAAAGTTAACATCTTGAATTTTGGAATGTCCAGGTATGTGTTGAGAATAGACAAATCCAGAATTGGCCTCCAAGTGTTTCCTTTCTTTGGTACAAGAAACAGGCGAGAATAAAATCCTAGGCCTACTTCTGACGGAGGGACCTCCTGGATAGCCCCCATTTTTAGAAGTAAAGAAATCTGTTTGTGAGCCTCCACCTTTTGCTGAGGAGGAACGTCTGGCATGCCTTTGAAAGGAGGCAAGGTGTGAAAATAAAACTTGTAGCCTCGATCTATAATGTCCAACACCCATTTGTCCTGGGTGACTAAAAGCCAATTTTGCCTGAAAAGTGCCAAATTTCCTCCCAGAGGAGCTGCCAGACAGGAGGGATCTGGCAGCTGAAGATACAGGTCATTGGGTCTGTTTACGAAAAGGCTGACCCCTGCCCTCACCTGAAGATTGTGCAGGGGAACTCCACGTCCTCTGTCTGAAAGAACCCTGAGCATGAGCTCTGCCCCTACCACGTCTAGATCTGCCCCTAGACTGTAAATCAGAAGAAGGATAAGCCCATCCCTTAGCCGGCCAATTTCTGCTAAATTTAGGGGGCTGCACCTGTAAAAATTCCTTAACTGTCTGCATGGACTTAGCTTTGTCTTCCATTTTCTTCAAAACTGACTCCACAGGAAAACCAAACAGAACTTCAGATTGAAGGGGAGCATCCAAAATTCGAGCTTTAACATGCTCTGACAAATTCTGATCCTTAAGCCAGGCGTGCCTACGAATAACTGATCCAGTGGCAGCCACCCTGGAGGAAGCCTGAAGAGCATCAAAACCACACTGCAAAGAATGCTTACCCACCTGATCAGAGGCACGAACTAAATCTTGCAATTCTTTACACTCAATACCCTCTGCCAAAGCATCTACCTTAGATTTTAACTGACTTAAGAGAAAATTCTGGTACTTCAGCATATGAAACTGGCAATTCAAAGCCCTCATCGCTAGAGTGGAAGAGGTATACACTTTTTTACCCCACCTATCCAAAGCTCTAGAATCTTTATCCAGAGGAACTGGATTCTTTACAATAGACGCCCTGACACCCTTAGGTCCCTGGCTAATAGTCTCCGGGTCAGCTCTTGGGCTCTTATACAAATATTTATGAGCCTCTGGCACTCTGTAATACCTGTCTGGTTTAACAGGGGCAGGAGGTAAAGAATCAGGATTAAGGGAAGCTTCAGAGAAAACATCCTGTAAAACATCCAAAACAGGGGGAATAGCCAAGGGCCTATGCTGTGGTAAAAATAAAAATTCCCTAAGCCTCTTTCGAGAATCTGAGAAATCCTGACCTTCCCACTTAAAATGCTCCCTCATGGAATGCAGGGTTTCAGAAAAAGAAAAATCTTCTGGAGGGGAAGCAGAAGGACATGAATCCTCTGCATCTGAATCAGAATAAGGAGGAAAATCCTGAATGTCCTCAGCCGAAGACTCAGAGTAATCTGAGGAATGCTCCAATCCTTCCACCTCTGGCTCTACCCTAGGCCTCTTATCCGGGGGGGGGGCATAGAACCCCTGATTAAAGTAATCAAATCCTCTGCCATCTTCAGCATATGCTTTTTAGGTACAGAACTAGGGCTGACACCAGTGGAAGGCAAACCAGGCCTGGCCTTGGAAGGTGCTTTAGAGACAGAAGTAGAAGGCCTAACCACCTTATGCAAAGAAGGGACTACAGAGACCTGAGAGGCCCCCTCAGCCTGACCCGACTCCTGAGAGGCCACATCCTGCAAGATTAAAGGCTCCCCCTGAGATTCAGCTGAAACCTTGGCTGGATCCACAGATTCCACCGTAGTTTCCAAAGAACCGGCGTCCGTAACGGACAACTCATCCTGCTTGGACTTTAACGTATTTTCTTTACGCTTCTTAGCGGTAGCGGGCGTCGGAGGATCCGACGGCATATTGTAATTACACCGCCATCAAGACAAGTCTAGCACAATCTAACCTGCGTTTAATGGTGCGCTTATTAAATCTAGCACAAAAGCGACACCCGACTACGTCGTGCTCAGGCCCCAAGCAAGGAATACAGAGAGAGTGGTAATCCCTATGAGGTATCTGCTTCCCACAAGAAATACAATTATTTACTTTTTCTGACATCCGGATTTAACTGAGGCAAGAAAAGACAAAAATATTCCCCAACGGGGTACTTAGCCCAACTTGGTCTTCGGTCTGAAACTCAGAATACGAACATTTCAGGACGCCGAACGGCACTTGCAAACGCTGCTTCTGCTTCGGACTATGCGGCAAGAAAGACTGAGGATATGGCGTCGGTCATGCGCTTTAGTACCACGGCGTACTGACGTCAGATCTGAGCGGCCATGACCGACGCCAGCCTAACACTTTGGTATTCGGGCCGACCGAGGACAGCGGACTACCCACAGGTTATGACTGCAGCAATGTGAGATGAAGAACATCTCCAGCTCTACTCAGTGGCATACCGCCTGCTCAGAGGCGATCTGTGCCGGACGTATAAAGCCTTGTCCAACCCGGAATTAATGGACATGCTGCACCTCAGAAAATCCAAATCCCATCGAGCTACACGCTCGAGAGACTTGAACCTTAGCACTGAAATAAATAGGACATGCTGGAGAGACAGATTCATAACCCAGATGCTCCCTTCACTCTGGAATAAAATCCCAGTCCAGGTTAGGCCTAGTCCTTCATTGACTCTCTTCAAGAGGAATCTTGATGAGTGGATGGGAGATCGTAGGTTTACCCCGGGTATCACTTCTGTGTCACTGTTAGACAGAGACACAGTATACTAACCTCGAAAAAGGGCATAGCAAAATTAATTTAAAATGGGGGGCGAAAGCCAAACACACTCTGGCTAGGCTTATAAATGCCCTAGGGCAGATAGCCTAGTATGAACATATGAACCTATAAGGTGACCATCTAAGCTTTGTTCAGCAGCACTGGTAGAAGCTGTTTTAAGGTAAGCATTTTGAATTTTGGGATTTCCAGGAAGGCACTGAGAAAGAATAAGTCCAGGATGGGAAGCCAAGTTCCATATTTCCTGGGAACAAGGAATAGTCTGGAATAGAATCCTTTTCCAACTTGTTCTGGAGGTACAGGTTCTACTGTCCCTAGGGAAATTGGGTTTTGCACTTGTTTTAGTGCTTCTGCCCACTGGTTTGGAGGTAGGTCTGGGTACCCTCTTGGAGGTGGTACTTCTCGAATTTGTACCCCTGAGCAATGATTTTTAAGACCTGCTGATCTTTTGTTAGAGTTACAATTTTCTCTGGATAGAGACAGCCTTCCTCCTAGCTTTTGGTGTGGTGGGGGCAGGCAGATATGGGAAAGTCATTAAGAGTTTTTTTCCATACAGGGTTGCTGTTGAACTCCCTGTTTACTTGAAGAAAATCCTTAACAGTCTGCATCGATTTTGCTTTGTCTTCCATCTTTTTAAGTACCTCTTCCATTTTCTGTCTGAACAAGTGGTCTTTGAGGTGCATCCATGATTTTAGCTTTGACATGACCACGGAGAGGTTGTTCCTTCAGCCATGCATGTCTTCTTTTAACAGATCCCATCACTGCTGCCCTGCTAGAAGCCTTTAGGGTGTCAAATCCACAGTGCAGGGAGTGCTTTGCCACCCTAGATGAAGAGTGCAGTAATTCCGCAATCTCTATTGTTGGCAAAATCTGGAAACGTAGAAATTTTCTGTATCAAAAGTTCCAAAGTGTGCTGTTGATATTTTAACATATGGAACTGACAGTTGAGAGCCCTTATGGTTAAAGTTGCAGAGGTACATACTTTTTTTTATCCCATCTGTCCGGGGCCCTGGATTCTTTGAGGGGAGGAGGATTCTTTGCAGTGGTAGCCTAAACACCCTGAGTAATCACATCTGGATCAGCTGTAGGATTTCTGTAGAGGAATTTGAGAGAGTCAGGAACCCTGTAGTACCAGTCAGTTTT
This sequence comes from Protopterus annectens, assembly GCF_019279795.1. Classification (NCBI taxonomy): domain Eukaryota; kingdom Metazoa; phylum Chordata; order Ceratodontiformes; family Protopteridae; genus Protopterus; species Protopterus annectens. Next base: position 16,433,790 of record NC_056747.1, on the reverse strand, counting down.
TCTGGTGACAGGTGGAAGAGTGCCAGGAGTAAGACTGGATTCTTGGTAAACATCATCTATCACCTCCAAGATGGGTGGGATGGCCAGAAGCCTGTGGTGGGGAAGGTCCAGAAACTCTGTCTTTTCTTGGATTGTGGAACTCCCACAATTCTCATAGGATATGTTCCCTGAGGGTACGGAGAGTTCTCCACAGGAAAAGCTCTCCAAGAGGTGATGCAGAAGGAATAGATTCTTTTGCATCTGAGTCTTCATAGGCAGTAAGAGGATTTTCCTCTTCAAAAACAGAGAAGTCAGATCCTTCTGAGTTTAAATCCGATTGGATTTCTGGAAAAGGTTCCCCTTCTCCTTTTGGCTGGTGTGGCCTGATTACCCCAGATGTAAGTGATGAGATCCTCCGCCATTTTAAGCATTCTAGTTTGAGGAGGGGGTAGTAGTGGAATGGAGACTTTTTGCTGTTTCTTTGGAGTAGCTCTAAGTCTGACCTGAAAAGTATGCCTCTGTGGTATCGGTGGGTTAGTCTGAAGAGAGGGTGAAGGTCTTGAAGTGAATTCCGAAGTGCAAGCGGTATCCTCGGAAGCCGGTGCCTGCGTAGCAGCTCCGGACCCAACTGAGGCAGACAACAGAGGGCTCAGACTATGTAGTTTCCTGCAGCATACAGGACTCGAGTCTCAGTAGAGGCCTGAAAAGTAATTGAGTCGGGCATCAGGAGGCTGCAAAAGCGCCTCACTTAAGTCCGAAGAACTGACTACCCTTTTAGCGGTGGTGTCGTTGGAAGGCTTGGCCTTATGCAGTCTCTATCCTTATCTTTATGTTTTTTAAGAAGATCGGCAGTTTCTTGACTGATGGACGCCATATCGGTAATCAGAGACAGAAGATGAAAATAACTGGATACAAACAGAGCTCTATGATGAATAGTTCTAGTGTTAAAGAGGGCACAGAACCAACAGTGGGGTAACATCGTGATCTGCGCCCAAGCAAGTGACACAGTAAGAATGGAAGTCTCGGTGTGGTATTTGCTTACCACATGCAAGATAGTTTACTTTTTCAGTTATTGCAAGAAAAAGGAAGTATCCCAAATGGGGTACTTGGCTTTAGACGTTTTCAGCTGAAATTCAAAATCTGGAAAGAGCCAACAGGCACTATTGCAAATTGCTTCTGCTACGGGTTCCATGGCAAGAAAGACTGATGTAATGGCGTCACCTGCTCTTCTTTACAGCTTGGAAGACCCGACGTGCGACAGCAGTTGACGCACAAAACCTTGACTCTGGTATTCGGACCGAATGAGGGCTACCACAGCATGGATAACCCAATGGTTAGGACTGCAGTAGTGAAACACGAAGAACATCTACCCTGCCATAAAGCTAGGATGTCTAAGGGAGGGGAAGTAAAGAAAAGGCGATTGAGATCCAAAACTAAGTCTAAATTTAAACCAAGCTGAAAAACAGGTATAGAAAGCACTTATCTGAACAAGAGCCAAGGATCACGTCCGTAGCAGAATGAGGCAAACGAGATCTGAGGGTTAGAGGGCAGCAGGGGATTATGGGAGACAGAGGAGCCCGAGCCTTGGACCTGTCTAAGCTAAAGTTGCTGGCTCAGATCCGATGTCAGATTTAAGACACAACTGTGAGGAACAACAGGGATAAACCTCAAATCTACCATTAACCATCTCAAAATATGATGCAAACTTGCAAAAAGAAAGATGACCTCCTTACTTATCACAGCTGTGGTGATCTACACACGTAGCATGCAAACGGTGGCCATAATAAAACACACTACTAGCCCTGCTTTTCACACAGCTGTGCTGGTCTACACAAGCAGTACTGAAACTGTGACTATCGTACAACATACTAGTCCTGCTGTTCACGCAGCGGTGTTGACGTACACAAGTAGCCTGCAAATGGTGACCATCATATAACATACTACTAGCCCTGCTGTTCACGCAGCGGTTACTCTTGCTCAGGACAGTGCAAATTAAACTTTACAGGCTGCAAATAGTGGCACCCAAAACAATTGCTATTTTTTTTAAAGCCATGACCATCTTGCAATAAGTGCTAAGCAGAGGTCACTCACTCCTGATCAGTGAAAGCAAAGCACAAAAAAAAAAATCCCAAATCTTCATCACATCAAGGTTCCTTACAGTATGACTTGAAAGGAAAATACAAACTAAAGCTGAAGAATTTAAAAGAAAAAATAAGCAATCCAGAAGTGCAAATATAAAAACACAGTAAACGGAGCATTACCAGATTATCCTGACCATGGCATCTGCTACTGGAAAGGTCTTCTCGGGTCTCCTACACACAGTCGCCATTTCAGAATGTCAAAGATCATATGATCAACATTTTAAATTTCAGCCATGAGGAACCGGCGTCTCCATACAGTGCAGAATGGCACTGTTAGCAGTGTGAAGGTAAGTTGTGTTTTTTTTTTTTTTTTTATTCCATGGTTGACATTTCAAATGTCGATAATATGGTCTCGGCCATATGGTCTTCAACATTCTGAAATGTCGACCATGTATAGTAGACCAGTGTTCTCACCCTGCCAAACTTGGATGCTATGGAGGGACTAAGCTATAAAGAAGAGCTGGCTTTTTGAATGCAGAGTCTCTAGGTTTGTGACACAGATATCCAGGTACTTTCAACTGGCAGATCTCCTTAAAGATTGGTTTCACTGCAGAGTCATCAAGAAGTGAGGCCACACGTGAAAGCAAGCTAACTACTAAGGTAGAAGGATACACTTTGAAGGCACGGGACAGGTCTGTCAGGTACCCGAGATCTCACGGTATGTCTCAAGATGTTCAATGGATCACAGCACAGTAAAACTATTTGGTTTGATAAGACAACCTTGCAAGAGGCAACAGAATCTGCATTACAAACTGGCCTTGAAGATGACCAAGCTGATGTTGTACGACTGTCACTTTCCTTTGTACAAAGGAAACAGCTGAGACGTTCCCAAATCACCTTAAATTTGCAGAGGTTTAACAGTACACTTGTACCCATCATGCCTCAGTACCATCATACAGCCTTACCATTACTGCACAGCAGCACAATGACTCAGATGGTGGGGAATGCCATTTGGCACCTCATGTCCTTGTTTCCTGAAAGATAATACTGCTGATTGTTCCATTCCTACACACAACAGCTTCCAATTATTCTCAGGGCTCTGTTAACATTCATTTCCCTCACACTGGAGCTTCTCAAACACTGCTTGCCAGTTTCTGCAGGACTTGCTGTTGAGAACCCTTCTCATGTCTTGAGAACCAATTGCCTTTGAGAAGCATCTCTGTAGAAGCCATATTTGATCCCTGCAGTTGGTGATACAACATAGTCTACTCCAGGAACTTGCGCTTAAAGACTACAACACCTTCAGGAGGAATTCAGGAAACACCTGATGGGTGTCTACAGTTTTAACTGCCTTCGATATTTGAGGATAATTGTCTAGTTTTCACATCAGCCCCATCTTGGTTTGACACCCTCAAAGCACAACCAAGAGGTCCAAATGCTAAGGATGTATATAAGGTTTGTCCCACACCAATTGCAGTAATAGGGAGCAGCAATGCTGTCTGAGCCAACAGATGTGGTTAGCTCAGATAGAAGGCAGCTACTTGTCCACACTTTCTCAGCTGTCTTTGTCCAGAAAAACAAAGTTCTATTTCCCTGTTTACTGTGTTCCATCAGAAAAAAATATCCTTAACTGGAGTGGATCTGCCTCTGACCTACTCAGATTTAACAAAGCTGTGCTGGGAAAATATGTACAATGCCTCAAGGTACATCGGTGACTGCAAAGTTGCCTCTGACATTCACACTGCTTGCTGCATGCAAAAGTGTGTGCTTATATACCAACCACTGTGTTTGCTGTAATCAGATACAGCTCCCATAGTTCTTGTATGGGTTTAAAGCTGTTAGCCAAGATCCCTGCCATCATTTTCATGCTGATGTATACCAACCACTGTTTGCTGTAATCAGATACAGCTCCCATAGTTCTTGTATGGGTTTAAAGCTGTTAGCCAAGATCCCTGCCATCATTTTCATGCTGATGTATACCAACCACTGTTTGCTGTAGTCAGATACAGCTCCCATAGTTTTTGTATGGGTTTAAAGCAGTTAGCCAAGATCCCCGCCATCATCTTCATGCTAATGTATACCAACCACTGTTTGCTGTAATCAGATACAGCTCAGAAAGGCTCATCCAGACTCTGCTACACTTTGCTGTGAAGGAAAGGTTAGTTTGCTTTTATTTTTTGTATTACTGTATTGCCTTTCTATATTTTGAATACTGTAGTTTGTTTTCTTTACCTTGTGTTTTGCTTACATTCTGTTTTAACAGCATATTAAAACTTCAAAAGAGACCACAGCTCTCTCTGTTCTGAGTCAGGCAGAATTTTTTCCTGCCCTCCCACCCATTTCAGTTGTTTTGTTAAATACCACTGTCTTTCTAGTTGCCTGCCTCTTATGTTAATCTGACCATATATCTCATTTCTCCCTTTCACTGGCTTATGTGAGTAATCACAAAATCATCATTTTTGAAATCCCACCCCTTCAATTATTTAAATTTATTGGCCATCCTACAGTATTTCGTAGTACCAAAATACAAAAGTGACCACCCCTTTCAATCCATCTTGCTGTTTTAAAAATAGTAACTCTCCACTAAACCTTAACTTTTTAAACAGGTAAAACTCAAGTTACCTACTTTCACATCTAACTTCTCTAGTGCACACTGCAGAGTGCATTCTTTTCAATCTTACCTTTAAGCATCCCTGTGACTAGCACTTTCTCTAATACCTGCTGGAAAGCACTAGGAAGCCTTAAACTCATACAAACACTGAACTCTCCTTGTTAACAAGGAAAAATTAATAGTAGGCACTAAACAGCCTATAACTGCAAAGTACCTTGCTAAGGAAACAGCTCCTATACTTTACAAAGGAAAAAAAAAGCCCCAAACCAGGCATGTCCAAAGGTCAGCTTCTGGTGATTTCTCCTGTCCACCTGGTGAATCTGGGCATACTGGGGCAATGCAGCAATTGTCTCATGTACACAGACAACCCTCTCCTCCTACCACCCAACACTACAACCTGTGAGAGATGCACTTACATAGCCAAAATGGAAGCAAAGCTCTCTCCACCCAAGATTGTGCTAAACAGTCAAGAGGAGAAGGTTAACACCCACACTACACCTCAAGCAACACATAGCCCTTCTAAACCCGCACCACCAACACCCACATATAGCAACACTAAATCCACATATGCAGAGGCCCTTAACTGTAACCTGCCCAAGCAACAAAGACCTCTGAAGCTGAAACGCAAACAAACACCAGTCACAACCAATGTGTCACATAGTTCACAACATCAGTGTGCCACCCAGCAACAGCCCCTAAGGCAAGACAATGTACCTAACACTTTAGTCATAGGTGACTCTATAGTCCGGCACAGTCATGTCCCTCTCACCAGGTTGAATAAGGAAAAAATTACAGTCAGCTGCCTGTCGGGTGCCAGGATCCGCCACACAACGCATGCACTCAAGTCACTCCACAAGTACAAATATGACTGTCATTGTCCATGTTGGAGTGAATGACTTGAGACGTACCTCCCTGGACTACATGAAAAGAGACATGGAAGAGCTCTCGGATCATGTGGCCCAGGCAGGTATGACCCTAGCCCTGAGTAGCATACTGCCTTCGCCCAGAATGATACCACAATATAAGGATAAAATGATTGACTTCAACAATTGGCTAAGCTTATGGTGTCATTCAAAGGGGATCCAGTATCTGTCTGCCTGGGATGACATGATTGACGGACCACGGTGCTTTGCCAGAGATGGTCTGCACCTGTCGCCCCTAGGATTCAGGTTACTGGCTAAGGCTCTTGCCACCCCTATAGTGCCTTTTTTAGGTAAACTTCAAAGGACAAAATCACCACCGTAACAGGTACAAGCATGAATAATCTGAAGGTAATGCTACTCAATGCTAGAAGTCTAAACCTCAAAATGCACTCTCTCGAGGCACTCCTAAAAATGGAGAACATCGATATCTGTGCAGTAACTGAGACCTGGTTCAAGGCTCCAGAGAGCACCCCTGCAATACCAGGCTACAACTCTTACCACACTTTTCGGCCACCAAACCAGGACCGAAACACTAAAGGTGGAGGAGTGTCAATATTCACCAAGGATATTCACACCACCAGGCTAGTTGGCCAACACAACGTGTCTGAAATTCTCCAAGTGCAACTAACACTAGGTAAGACTGAAATCCAAATTGTAGCTTGCTACAGATCCCCCACCATACCCCAAGATTCTCACTACACCTTTCTAAACATACTGGAAAATATTAAGATAGAACCAAACACCCTAATACCGGGTGATTTTAACTACCCTGCCATTAACTGGGAAAACTACTCATGTCCCAACACCTTTGCACAACGGTTCTTGGAATTCATAAATTCCAACGCCCTGGATCAACTAATCCATAGTCCCACCAGGGGCTCCAATATCCTAGACCTGGCCATTACCAACATGGGAAATCAATGCTCCATACCTATGGTCACCCCCTCGTTAGTCAGGTCTGACCACAAGCTAATCACCCTTAACATCCACATCCCACCCCCACCCCCCAGTAAAGAAACCACCATAAAAAACTTCTCCAAAGCCAACTTCATGCTACTCAAGTCAGAAGTGACAAACCTCATGGCACCCATGCAGATGGGAACTGAAAGTTCAACTGCTGAATCCTACACTAAGGCACTGTACGAGCACATCCACTCATGCATGAATCGTGCCATCCCAAATAGAACCAAAAAGCTCTCATCCAAAAAAAGGAAGCCAATCTGGTGGTCCCCTGCCATAAACAAACTTCACAACAAAAGGAAGAAACTTTTGCAGAAAAGAGGAAATTCCCAGGATGCAAAAAACTCCCTTACTAGCCTCAGTAAGAAACTGAGATGCCTCATAAAATCCTCCAAAGCTAGTTACGAAAATAAAATTGCCAAATATTCCAAAGACAACCACAAAGCATTCTATAACTATGTCAAGAATCTAAATGCCAATGCTCAGATCTGCTCTGAGCTAAAACAGAATGGCATTAAATATACTGATCCGAAGTATATTGCCAATATCCTGGCAGATCGATTCAGTGCCAACTTCACCCCCCTCTCACCCCCTAAATGGCCCATCTCAATACCGGAAGATTGCCAAATTCCAGTAATAACGGCCACACAGGTACAAAACGCACTCTCTAAAGCCAAGAATACAGCATCCATGGGACCAGATGACATCCCGGGCTGTGTACTACATGAACTACAATATGAACTGGCACCTCACCTAAGTGTCATGTTTAATCATAGCCTCACCTCAGGTTTCATGCCCACTGAGTGGCGCAGAGCTACACAGTTATCCCAATCCACAAGGGGGGGATCCACCTTGGATCCCGGAAACTACCGTCCCATCAGTCTGACAAGCCTTATCTGCAAGGCCATGGAGCGTATTATCATGGAACTTATAAACAAAGACATTGGCAACCTTCAAACACTGGACCCCACCCAGTTTGGGTTTGTGAAGGGCCGATCTTGTCTCCTGAACCAGATTGACTTCTTTGAATCAGTCTCCAGAGACATGGACAAGGGTAAGGTGGTCCACACAGCCTATCTAGACCTTGCCAAGGCCTTTGACACCATCCCCCACTCTGGAATCATAGATAAACTTACTAAGTTGGGCATTAATCCCTGTCACCCAATGGGTTGCTAAATGGCTTACTGATAGAACCCACACTGTAAAAGTAGCAGACTCCAAATCCAGCTCCAGACAAGTGGAGTACCTCAGGGTTCAGTCCTGGGGCTGCTGTTGTTTAGCATCTACTTCTCTGAAGTACAGGTCAACACTAAGGGACTCTGGCTAACAAAGTTTGCAGATGACTGCAAACTGGGAGCCATTATTGAATCCCCAAATGATGTGGATACTCTACAAAAGGGCCTTACAGAAACAGATGCTTGGTGCCAGAGCCATGGGCTCAAGCTCAATGCCAAGAAATGTATCGTTATCCCTTTTGGGGAAAAGATATATATCCATGAATTACCATATAGGTGGCAGTACACTAAACACAGAAAGTGTGATAAGAGACTTAGGGACACAGGTGGACAGTGGTCTCACCTTCGATAACCATATCGCCACAACAGTCAGGAAATCCTTCTATGTGGCACACCTCATCACGAAGGGCTTTTCATCCAGAAAAAAGGAGGTCATTGTCCCACTGTACTCATCCCTCATTAGACCCATTATAGAATACAACGCCCCATTTGGTATGTACCTCTCAAGACATCTGCAACAACTGGAAAGGCCTCAGAAATACCTCACTAAAAGAATCACAGGCCTAAAGCAGATGCCCTACGCTGACCGCCTTAAAAAAACTCTAGCTATACTCGCTCGCATATCGTCTACTCAGAGGCGATCTCTGCTTAACATACAAGGCCATGTCAAACCCAGAGCTGTTGGACATGCTACACTTAAAGAAATCCCAATCCCTCAGAGCTACACGCTCCAGGGATCTAAACCTTGTCATCACAATAAACAAAACATGCTGGAGGGATAGGTTCCTGACCCAGAGACTCCACAGACTCTGGAATAGATTGCCCATACATGTAAAGCAGAGTGCCTCTTTGGACCTCTTCAAGAGGAACCTTGACGATTGGATGGGAGAAAGGAAATTCACCTCAGGGATCATGTCAGTCGCCCTGCTAGACAGGGGTCCAGGAAAGTAAATAATGTGGGAAGAAATAGCCAGGGAATTGTTATGGCTAGGCTTGTATAGGCCCTAGGGCTGATAGCCTAGTACCAACCTATGAACCTATGTATGGGTTCCAACCACTGTTTGCTGTAATAAGATACAGCTCCCATAGTTTTTGTATGAGTTCCAACCACTGTTTGCTTTAATCAGATACAGCTCCCATAGTTTTTGTATGGGTTCCAACCACTGATTGCTGTAATCAGATACAGCTCCCATAGTTTTTGTATGGGTTCCAACCACTGATTGCTGTAATCAGATACAGCTCCCATAGTTTTTGTATGGGTTCCAGCCACTGTTTGCTGTAATCAGATACAGCTCCCATAGTTTTGTATGGGTTCCAACCACTGATTGCTGTAATCAGATACAGCTCCCATAGTTTTTGTATGGGTTTAAAGCAGTTAGCCAAGATCCCCGCCATCATCTTCATGCTAATGTATACCAACCACTGTTTGCTGTAATCAGATACAGCTCCCATAGTTTTTGTATGAGTTCCAACCACTGTTTGCTTTAATCAGATACAGCTCCCATAGTTTTTGTATGGGTTCCAACCACTGATTGTTGTAATCAGATACAGCTCCCATAGTTTTTGTATGAGTTCCAACCACTGTTTGCTTTAATCAGATACAGCTCCCATAGTTTTGTATGGGTTCCAACCACTGATTGCTGTAATCAGATACAGCTCCCATAGTTTTTGTATGAGTTCCAACCACTGTTTGCTTTAATCAGATACAGCTCCCATAGTTTTGTATGGGTTCCAACCACTGATTGCTGTAATCAGATACAGCTCCCATAGTTTTTGTATGGGTTCCAACCACTGATTGCTGTAATCAGATACAGCTCCCATAGTTTTGTATGGGTTCCAACCACTGATTGCTGTAATCAGATACAGCTCCCATAGTTTTGTATGGGTTCCAACCACTGATTGCTGTAATCAGATACAGCTCCCATAGTTTTGTATGGGTTCCAACCACTGATTGCTGTAATCAGATACAGCTCCCATAGTTTTTGTATGGGTTCCAACCACTGTTTGCTGTAGTCAGATACAGCTCCCATAGTTTTTGTATGGGTTTAAAGCAGTTAGCCAAGATCCCCGCCATCATCTTCATGCTAATGTATACCAACCACTGTTTGCTGTAATCAGATACAGCTCCCATAGTTTTTGTATGGGTTCCAACCACTGTTTGCTGTAATCAGATACAGCTCCCATAGTTTTTGTATGGGTTCCAACCACTGATTGCTGTAATCAGATACAGCTCCCATAGTTTTTGTATGGGTTCCAACCACTGATTGCTGTAATCAGATACAGCTCCCATAGTTTTTGTATGGGTTCCAGCCACTGTTTGCTGTAATCAGATACAGCTCCCATAGTTTTGTATGGGTTCCAACCACTGATTGCTGTAATCAGATACAGCTCCCATAGTTTTTGTATGGGTTTAAAGCAGTTAGCCAAGATCCCTGCCATCATATTCATGCTAATGCACACCAACCACTGTTTGCTGTAATCGGATACAGCTCCCATAGTTTTTGTACTGGTTTAAAGCAGTTAGCCAAGATCCCTGCCATCATCTTCATGCTAATGTGGTTTTCTTATGCTGTTGCTCCACTTGAACTAGATGTCGAGGTCTCCCGAATGATTTCAGAGCACACTCCGAGCATTCATTGTCAGAATGTAGAGGCTCATAGGTAAGTAATAAGCTAGCCGCTATGATTTCCAAGCACACACTGAGCATCCATTATACGTCAGACTGTAGGTTAATGTTTGAAAAGCACCCTTTTAGGTTCATCGGTGAGTATTAAGCTAGCTGCCCTTGACAGCCATTTTAAAAGCAGCCAATTTCCCTTTGTGCTAGAAATAACCTATCCCATTATTCAAGTTTGCCCCTTTCCATGGTATTAATGTTTTAAGAATGAATGTAAAAAAATTTGCATTTATAACCCTCCTTTGCATACTGTGCTTCAAATATTTGAAACTGTGTGTATGAATATTAGGGAACTTTAGAACAAAAAAATAGATTATTGTCCCCAATTTCACAGTGAGTGAACTTGGTCTTTTGAATAGTATTTCCAACAATAGGTCCATTGGGGTCATGAAACCAGATAAAGGAGGGGGCCTTGTGGTAATGGACCAACAGATGTATGTGGAAAAGATGTTGGTCTTCTTGTACAGGGATGGCTATGACTACGTTTCTTTAAATTAACTAAATATAGCCTATAGTAATATCGACATAGCACTCTGTGATTTATTCTTGAACCATCCGATTACCAACAGTGAATTACACTATTTAACACAAGCTCACCCCAGAATATCAACTATCTTCAGAATTCCCAAGATCCACAAAAACAGCAGTAACCCCCCATCCTATAGTGGATGCAAAGGCATCCAAAAACCCTTACCATGGCTAAATACATAGACTTCCATTTAAAAACATCTGTAAACTTCAGCATATTAAGTATTCATGGGATTGTTTATGAAAAATCAAGAAAGAAATGTATCATGACAACTTGATATTGATTACCATCGATTTTAAAGATTTATTTACATAACACATGAGGAGGGTATTGAGATGTTTTACGATTTTTTGTGTGGCCACACCAACTTGGGGCATTCCAGAATCCTGATGTTTTGGGCATTAATGGAATTAATACTGGAAAATAATTTCATTTTTGCCAACCAATTATTTAGGCAAACTGCAGTGGCCATGGGGGCAGCTTGCACTCCCATTTTTTGCAAGCATCGTTTTGACACAATGGGAGCCAACTACGGTCTTTTCCTCTGTATGGTATAGGCATTGTAAATTCTATAGTTGTTATCTTGAGGATATTTCATTTTGTCGGAAGGCAGTGAGACACAGCTAGGGGAGTTCTTCCAGTTTCTCAATTCTAGAACCTCATTTCTTCATTTTACCACGGAGGTCCAACAAAACATTATTTAGATACATGCGTTACAAGAAAACATTATTTAGATACATGCGTTACAAGAAAACATTATTTAGATACATGCGTTACAAGAAAACATTATTTAGATACATGCGTTACAAGAAAACATTATTTAGATACATGCGTTACAAGAAAACATTATTTAGATACATGCGTTACAAGAAAACATTATTTAGATACATGCGTTACAAGAAAACATTTAGATATATGCGTTACAAGAAAACATTATTTAGATACATGCGTTACAAGAAAACATTATTTAGATACATGCGTTACAAGAAAACATTATTTAGATACATGCGTTACAAGAAAACATTTAGATACATGCGTTACAAGAAAACATTTAGATACATGCGTTACAAGAAAACATTATTTAGATACATGCGTTACAAGAAAACATTATTTAGATACATGCGTTACAAGAAAACATTATTTAGATACATGCGTTACAAGAAAACATTATTTAGATACATGCGTTACAAGAAAACATTTAGATATATGCATTACAAGAAAACATTTAGATATATGCGTTACAAGAAAACATTATTTAGATACATGCGTTACAAGAAAACATTATTTAGATACATGCGTTACAAGAAAACATTATTTAGATACATGCGTTACAAGAAAACATTATTTAGATACATGCGTTACAAGAAAACATTATTTAGATACATGCGTTACAAGAAAACATTATTTAGATACATGCGTTACAAGAAAACATTTAGATATATGTGTTACTAAGGACAGGGATTTACAAAATATGACACATACTCGTTACTAAGGACAGGGATTTACAAAATATGACACATACTCGTTACTAAGGACAGGGATTTACAAAATATGACACATACTCGTTACTAAGGACAGGGATTTACAAAATATGACATACTCGTTACTAAGGACAGGGATTTACAAAATATGACATACTCGTTACTAAGGACAGGGATTTACAAAATATGACACATACTCGTTACTAAGGACAGGGATTTACAAAATATGACACATACTCGTTACGAAGGACAGGGATTTACAAAATATGACATACTTGTTACTAAGGAGAGGAATTTACAAAATATGACACACACTCGTTACTAAGGACAGGTATTTACAAAATATGACACTTTACATAGAAAGCTGACATTCTAATACTCTTACATTTTGAGAGTGGGCATCCAATATATCAGAAAAGGTTATTGGCCAAGGGCCAATGTGTACGGTTGGCCTACATGGTGAGTGACATATAAGCATTTTACAAAGAGGGATGTCCTAAAAGAAATGTTGGTAAAAAGTGTTCACCCGGTTGCTTTTATAGACCCCATTTTGGAAGAAGTTACAGACAAAAGAATGGCAGGACACTTCTTTCAACTATTAGATACAAGCATAGAGGTTGATGCACCCCCTTAGTGTTATCTCCACAAATAGGGAATTACAGGAAAACAGAAGCGAGAACTTCAATAACGCAATGATTTTGACATTTAATCCCCACTTCTATGGGACAAAATATAGAGACAAGATGATCAGCTTTAACAATTGGCTTAATTTCTGGTGTCATTCAAAGGGGATCCAGTGTCTGCCTGGGATGACATGCTCGACAAGCCACGCTGCTTTGCAAGGGACGGCTTGCACCTGTCACCCCTGGGATTCCGGATATTGGCCAAGGCTCTTGCCACCCCCATAGTGCCTTTTTAGGCAAGGCTCAAATTCTAAACCTACCACCCTAGAAAACAAAAATGGGAAGAAACTAAGAGTAATGCTGCTCAATGCCAGAAGTCTAAATCTCAAAATGCACGCACTCGAGGCCCTTCTCAGCATGGAGAACATCGATGTCTGCACTGACTGAAACCTGGTTCCAGGCTCCTGAGAGCACCCCGGCACTAGCAGGTTTTACCTTGTATCATGCGTTCCGGCCCCAAAACCCGGACCACACCACAAAAGGAGGGGGTGTGTCCATATTCATCAAGGACAACCACACCTCCAGGTTGGTGGCAACGCACGAAGCATCGGAAACCATCCAGGTGCAATTAACCATAGGCAAAACTGCTCTACAATTTGTAGCATGCTACAGGCCACCCTCTCAAACTCAGGAACCCCACACAGCCTTCCTGAAAACATTGGAGGGTATAAATGTATCTCCAAACACCATTATATTGGGAGACTTCAACTACCCGAATATTGACTGGGAACACTACTCAAAGCCCAAACTTTCTAGCCCAAAGGTTCCTGGAGTTCATAAATTCAAATGCCATGGAACAACTAGTCACTGTTCCCACAAGAGGAGAAAATATATTAGATCTCATCATCACAAACATGGGGACAAAATGCTCCACATCAGAAGTATATCCCTCATTGGTGAGATCAGACCATAAACTAATCTCACTGGAAATCCACATCCCACCCCCACCCCAAACAAAAAAGACCACAGTAAAGAACTTCTCTAAAGCAAACTTCACACTACTCAAGACTGGTGTGGTATCCTTCAAGGCTCCCGAGCCAGTGGAAACCACAACCCAAGCTGCGGAAGCCCTTACAAATGCCTTCTACGAACACCTCCAGGACTGCATGGATCAGGCAATCCCTAATAAAACCAAGACTCTTTCCACAAAGGGCAAGCGTCCAGTCTGGTGGACCCCAGCCATAAACAAACTTTACAATAAGAGGAGAAAGCTATTACATGATAGAACAAAATCCATAAAAGGGAAGACACCCTTGATCATTATTAGTAAAAAAAATACGGGCACTCATAAAATCATCCAAGGCTAACTTTGAGAGAAAATTGCCATAGATTCAAAAGACAATCATAAGGCCTTTTTCAGCTATGTTAGAAACCTGGGTGGAAACTCCCAGATTTGCTCAGAATTAGTCCAAAATGACACAAAAATCACTGAACCCACAGACATTGCCAACATACTGGCAGACAGGTTCAGTGCAAACTTCACCCCCTTCTCCCCCCCAAAAGGAGAGAGAACTATCCCAGCGGAGTGTAGCCTCCCAGACATCTCAAATGCGCAGGTGAAAGCTGCCCTCTCTAAAGCTAAAAACACAGCATCAATGGGACCGGATGGTGTCCCAGGCTATGTGCTACACGAACTCAACGAGGAATTAAACCCGCACATAAGGCAGCTGTTTAATCTTAGCCTTACCACAGGATACGTGCCCAAGGAGTGGAGTACGGCAACTGTGGTCCCACTCCACAAAGGCGGTGCCTCTACAGACCCTGGTAATTACCGCCCCATAAGCTTAACAAGCCTGGTCTGCAAAGCTATGGAGAGGATCATAATGGATCTCATAAACAAGGACATAGGGGACTTGCAGACATTGGACCCAACCCAGTTTGGCTTTGTCAAGGGCAGATCATGCCTCTTGAACTTGGTTGACTTCTTCGAAACAGTCACCAAGGCCATTGACAAGGGAAAGGCAGTCCATAGAGCCTACCTTGACCTTGCAAAAGCTTTCAACACAATACCCCAGTCGGGTATTATAGAGAAACTTACCAGCTTAAATGTAAACCCATATGTCACAAGATGGGTTGCAAACTGGCTAAAGGACAGAACCCACAGGGTTAGAGTTGCTGGCACCATGTCGGATTCCAAGCCGGTCACAAGTGGTGTCCCACAGGGCTCAGTCCTTGGCCCCCTGTTTGGCATCTACTTCTCAGAAGTGCAGGCAAACATAGGAGGACTATGGCTGACAAAGTTTGCAGATGACTGCAAACTGGGTGCCATAGTGGAAAGTACATCCGACACAGATATCCTCCAGAGTGGTCTCACGGAAACCGATGGCTGGTGCCAGAGCCACGGCCTGAAGTTAAACGCCAAAAAATGTATAGTCATACCCTTCGGGAAAAACAAGGTAACCCCAAGCTACCATATAGGTGGAAATCCACTGAGCACAGAAGAGGTCATCAGGGACCTGGGGACCCAGGTTGACAGTGGCCTTTCTTTCGACACTCACGTTGCTAAAGTGGTTAGAAAGACATTCTACATTGCCCACCTGATCATGAAGGGTTTCACATCCAGATCAAGTGAGGTCATTGTTCCCCTGTACTCTTCACTTATCAGACCAATGATCGAGTACAATGCCCCTTTCGGGATGTATCTCACCCGACACCTGCAGCAATTGGAGAGACCCCAGAAGTTCCTCACCAAAAGAATAAAGGGACTCCAAAATCTGTCATATGCTGCCAGACTGAAGAAACTCCAGCTCTATTCAGTTGCATACCGCCTGCTCAGAGGTGACCTGTGCCTGACATACAAGGCCATGACCAACCCGGAATTAATGGACATGCTCCACCTCAGAAAATCCAAATCCACCAGAACCACTAGAACAAGTGACTTAAACCTTAGCACGGATATAAATAGGACGTGCTGGAGGGATAGATTTATCACCCAGACACTCCCTATGCTGTGGAATAAAATCCTGGTCCATGTGAGGCAGAGCACCTCGCTGGCTCTGTTCAAGAGAAATCTTGACCGGTGGATGGGAGATCGTAGGTTTACCCCGGGAATCGTCTCTGTGTCACTGCTAGACAGAGGCAAAACAAACTAATGGGCACTATATTTTTAACATAAGGGGTGGCGTATGCCACAAAACTCTGGGCTAGGCTTATAAATGCCTTAGGGCAGATAGCCTAGTATAAACCTATGAAACTATGAACCTAAAAGATGTACTCAATTGGTTCATTTTTAGAGGTGACGAGGAGTTTACTAAAAAGATGGGTGGAAAACCTGTGGTGGTTTATAAAAAAGATTTTAGTTTTAAAAATATGTTGGAAAGTAAAGAAGGGAACAGATATTACAAGGAGGGCAAGATGACAAAGTGTGGACATTGTCCTGAGTGCCAGTATATACTAGGAGGTAGTGTAAATGCCACTACCGGAGTTTTGTTTTTGAACCATAAATTCAACTGTGGTAGCAAAAATATATTATATATTGCCATGTGCCAAGGTTGTGACAGTTAACTAATAGGAAAAACAAAAAAATTCCTTTAGGGAACGTATTTACCAGCATGTATATGACATCAACAAAGAAAATCTTAATGTACTGGCAAAACGCATCAGTTTCCTCACCATTGGTTTAGATTTTTAGCCATAAATCAGGTTGAGAATAATTGTAGGGGTCCCTGTGGATCTGTTTGAGTATAAAGGGCTTATGTGGTAACTGAGGGTAAATGCCACTAGCCCACCTGGGCTGAACGACGTAGTTTAGTTATTTAAAATTAAAAGATGTTTTTCACTTTCTAGTGTCCCTCCCAAACTTGGGATGTGAGACCTTTAAAGTAATGGTTAGCTAACTCTTACATACACATACCGAGAAGGTATTATACTATCTTATTTTGTTAGCACAGGTAGAGTTAAACTTGTGGTTTTGCTTAATAGTTTTGTATGTTAAATTATTTTTACAAGAATGAATAATTATGTGGTCTTTTGAGCATTTTTAAATTTTTAGGGTGTTAGAAATGCATTTTGTTTTAAACGGATGTGTGTCTCATGAGCCAGCCTAGATATAAAAGGAAGTTGTCAGCTAATTGTTTTTATTCTGATGACGTCAAGTGTAGTACTGATGAAAGCGCTAAAAAAAAAAAAAGGTTGCAGAGTCCAGTTTCCGCTTTGGAATGCATTCTCAGACATGTCTTTACAATAAGGCTTGAATGGGATTTGAAGGTAGATGATCTTCAACCTAATATTGCTAAGAATAAGGGACCCATAGCAACCACCCAAGATCAGCCATCCACAGCATCAGAGCTACATTTGTTTGTACTTCTATCCCCCTTCTCTAGCCAAATCAGCATGCCAAATGATTTCTGCCTTCAGAGATACAACTAGTCTCTGCCTTTCTATGTACTTGTTTCAGGACAAAGACTTTTACAATATGGATCTAGCAATTAACAGCTCTGAAAGCCAGGGTGGCTGCCATGTAAATTGTCTTCACAAAATGGTCAATATACAATTTGTATACTCAGATGGAAGTGTGTTGCATGTTGGGCCAGTTTCAGCCCCCTCTCCAAAATCTAGAGACCTAGTAAAGTCAGTCTGGCTTGACAGTTGACCAGGTCTTGCTTCAGACCCACTTAAGTAAAAAAAAAAAACAACTTCTGGAAATCTCTATATGACATCCCAAACTACCTTGAGGTCCATGGGCGGCCCTTATGGAAGAACATTCCTGAGTACCACTGAGCTGAAGGCAGCAATCCCTGTGGAGACCAGGTCCAATTTGTAATGATTGATAAAGGTATAAGGCTTAGCCCAAGTAGCTGCTGCATAGATGTCATCCATGGATGCCCTGGACTGGAATACTGTAGAAGTTCCCATAGATCTAGTGGAGTGGGCTTTAACTTTTAGCATGGATTCATTATGGAGGGAATAAATGACACGTATGCAGTCCCTTAGCCATTTTGATAATGTAACCTTGGAAACAGACTCTCCCATTTTGGGTCCCAAAAAGGAGATGAAAAGCTGTTTAGATTTATAGACAAGGTTTGGTCCTGTCTAGGTAAAACCTTAATTGTCTATCTACATCTAAGGTATGAAGGCAATACTCTCCGCTATTAGCAAAATTTGGAAAGAACACTGGCAGATCAATGGACTGGTTAATAGAGAATTCAGAAACAACTTTGGGAAGAAATGATAGGTTCATTCGAAGTGACATATGAAAGACCAGGTAGGGCCTCTTGATACACAATGCTTGCAGCTCAGACTCTTCTGGCAGACATAATGGCCATCAGGAACAAAGACTTCCAAGACAAGAATTTTAGGTCACACTTAGCTGCAGGCTCAAAGGGCTTTTGAGTCAAAGACTGAAGGACTAAAGTGAGCTTCCATGGTACTACGGGCTGTCTGAGAGAAGGTCTGAGATGAGAAGTCCCTTTGAGGAAAGCCTGGCAAAGGCATAACGAAGTAAGAGGGGGTGCCATCTATACCACTGTGGAAGTTGGAAATTGCCGCTAGATGTACACGAACTGTAGAGGCAGTGGCTCAGTTATCAAAAAACTTGGCCAAATATTGAAGCACTGCAGTAACTGGAGCCGATTACAGGTCTAGCATGTTATCCTTGGACCAAATGGGAAACCTTTTCCATTTATCCTGATATAGTCTTCTGGTGGATGGTTTGAGAGAGGCCAGAATGATGCTTTGAAGAGGTGAGGAGAGGTTAGCCTGCCTGGCGACTAGCGGAAGTGGAGAAACCAAGCTGTCAGCTTGAGAGTGGACAGGTTCGGGTGACTCAACCCTTGGGGGCGAGTGATCAGATCTGGTAGAGGGCCCAGAATCCACAGCAGGAATACTAGGTGAGGCCAAAGAAAGGGGAACCAAATTTGTCGAGGCCAGAATGGGGCTATGAGGATCACCTTGCATCTCAACCGAAGAGCTTTCTTTAGAAATTGTGGGATCAGAGGAATGAGAGGTTAGGCGTAGAGAAGTCCCGTGGGCCAATCATGGATCAGTGTGTCCCTCAGTGACTCCACCTGCGGAGGAAGTAGGGCAAAGTAGCTGCTGCACTTAGTGTTTGATGGGGAGGCGAAAGGATCGCAGCAAGGCTGGCCCCAGTGGCTGAAGATTACAGACGCCACCTTGGGGTTGAGGGACCACTCGTGGGGCATAAGGATGCATCTGCTCAGTTTGTCTGCAATCATGTTGGAGCTCTCCGGGATATGCATTGCTATCAGAAAGCGGTTGGAAGCTATCGCCCACTGCCAGATAATCATGGCTTCTCGACAAAGGGGGTAGGACTTGGTTCCTCTTTGCTCGTTGATGTATGATGTACCAGACCAATGACATTGCCTGATTGGATTGCAATTATCCTGGAGGGGAGAGCCACATGGAATGCCTGCAACGCTAAAAGCACAGCCCTCAGTTTTAGGACACTGATATGCAGGTAGGCCTCTGAGGTGGACCATGTGCCCTTGACAGTCTTTCCCTGAAAAAGGCCCACCCACCCAATCAGGGAAGCATCTGTGGTCACAATGGCTGTGGGCTGGGAGGGTTGAAAAGGTCGGCACCAAAGATCTTTGTCTGGTCTCATCCACCAAAGCAAGTCCTGTTTGCAAGAGTTGGTTATTCGAATCTTGTAATCCAGCGGATGATACTTTGGGAACCACTGACACAGAAGGAGCAATTGCAGAATTCGCATATGTAGCTTTGCTAGAGGCACTAGTGAAATTGACGCAGTCACAGAAATCAGAGCTTGGAGAAGTTGTCTTGCAGGAACTGATATTTGAGAAAGAATCACTCTGATTTGAAGCCTCAATCGGTGGAGTCTGTGAAGAGGGAGTGATACCAGACAGGACTGATTACTGAACACTGTTCCAATGAACTATTTGTTGTGCAGGGATAAGATTCGATTTCTCCCAATGTATCGTTATTCCCCAAAATTTTGCCAGAGAGAGTATGTTGTAGGGCAGATACCAGAAGTTGCTTGGTGGGGATGGTAAGGAGCCAATCGTCTAGATATGGAAACAACCGGAATCCTTTTAGTGTCAAGCAGATCCGCGCTGGTCTGGTGGGACTGGTTGGATGACTCGAGACAGCTTTACAATCTCTGAAGCTGCTGCTTCCCTTTGACTGGGTGGAAAGTTGGGAAGCTTTCTTGGAAATTTTGGCTGACAAGAAAGGGGAATGGTGTAACCTCTGGTGATAATATTCTGCACCCAAAGATGGGTCGTGATAGAGTGTCAGGCAGCTTGGTGCAGAGACAAACGATCCCAGACTGCTTTGAGAGGTAAGCAATTGGGCTGCCCCTCAGGAGCACTGATAAGGCTGTCCAGAGAATGAGTCCCTGGGGCCTTGGTTGCAAGGACCCCTCTGCCTCTATAGGGGCGTCTTCCAGAATTATTACCCCCTCTGCCTCTGGGAGTATCACCACATGTGGCACGGAAAGGACCCTGAGATTTCTTATGCCACATTTTCTCACTCCTCTGATTCCTGGAAAGGGTACATTGAAGGTTGGAAAACCATACACCTACAGCAGACAAGGGTTTTTTGTGTTGCTCGCACCTGGCTAGCGTGCCCTTCACTTTGGAGTCAAAGGATTAAGCTTCGATGGGAGCATTCAGAAAGGAAGACTTAGAGATCCGCGACATCACAGATACGTATCCAGGCATGACAATCTCATAACAATTCCACCAAAGATATCAAACAGACTAGATAATCAATACGATGAGACAAAACGCAGTCTCTTACTATTTTTAACAGTACAAGTGAAACTGGACCCGGGCAAGAAAAACAAATTTATTACACAAACATACGATTAAAACAAACGGTTAAGCACTTTCATCTGTGAATACAGACTTTCAGAACAAATCAAGCATCTTCCTGCAGATTTAAAAACTTTTTGGCACCAAAAACATTTCAACCGGCAGCCGAGCAGCTTCTTTAAAGTGCCAGTACATATAATAGCATAAACATAGCTAGAATATAAAAATATATACAACAATGTCATAACTATCTAATTAATAATATAAATATAAATATTAACATTTCATAATCACATATAAAACCGGACCATAAACATAATAATCAATGAAATTATATATCAAATAATAATCAATAAATAACCTATTAAAAACATTACTTAGAAGTATATATATAATAACAATAATATCTTAAAAATAGCTTAAAATTATTCAACTCTGTTTATATAAGTTGCAGTATTGGTCTAATTGAAATATGTTCATTTATACCAGGAAATCTGGTTGCATTTGTTTTCATTTGCCACACACATTCCTTCTTGCTCAACTGAGCTTTACCACCCCCTTGGTGAGATATATATTTGGTCAATTATAGCAAATTTAAATTTGTGTGTCTCACCATACTTATTAGTATGTCTGGATAAAGCATTATTCATATCCTTCACTTTGATCTTATATAAGTGTTGATAGATGCGCTTTCTAAACTGTCTCAGTTTTTCCAATATAAAAAAACGTACATAACTCACACTTTGCTAAATAAATAATGTTCTTACTATTACAGTTACCTTTTTGAAAGTCACATAGGTCTTATTAATATCATCCAACCTTATTGCAGCCACTTCATTAATTGTGGAACACTGTTTACAAGCCCCACATTTTTTAGTGTAAAAATTACCATCCGCAATACAATGAGCTTGCGAATTTAATAATTTCTTAATATTCAAGCCCATTTTAAAGACGAACCTCGGTTCTTTTCCTAAAATTTCCATAAATTCATCATCCATTATGCGATCATTCCAGCTCTTTTCTATATTTCTTACAGCGTCACAAATGGAGAATATGTGAAAACACATACCCTATTAAAATCTCTATCTTTCTTGTCATTCTTATCAATAAAATTACACATCTTTTTACCTAAAACAGGTACCCCATTCCTTAATGTATGCCGAAATATCATTTAATAAGGGCAGTGGATAGTCTCTGTTAATGAACATGGTTTTTATATTATTGATTTCCCTAACCATAATATAGTCAGATGTCATTCTTGCCACCCGTATACATTGTCCTTTGTAGAGATTTTTTAAAATATGTCTAGGATGGCTGCTGGAATAATCAAGATATCCATTAGAAAAAGTTTCTTTTCTGTACATTTCAGACTGGAATCCTGTATCATTATGTCCAACATAAGTGTCTAAATAAGCTATCCCTTCTAAGCTAATATGTGTAAATCTTAAAAAATTACTCGTGGTGTTCAAATAATTTAGGAACTCGTTAAGCTTAACAATAGGGCCATCCCACAATAGGAACATATCATCCAAAAACCTTGTATAATATGGGATATGTTTAGAATAAGCACTATTTAATATATACTGATGTTCCCATTCAAGCATTACGAAATTGGCAAAAATGGGGGCACAAGCTGCCCCCATATCCACACCTCTTGTCTGTCTATAATACCCTCATAATATATATAATTATGGTCTAACACCAGACCCATCATATCGATAATTAAATTAATCCGATCCCAACTTAGACGTGAATACTTTCTTACGCCATCACAAAAGAGTTCCAATCCCTGTTCTTTGGGGATGCAGCAGAACAGG
Organism: Protopterus annectens; assembly: GCF_019279795.1. Lineage (NCBI taxonomy): Eukaryota > Metazoa > Chordata > Ceratodontiformes > Protopteridae > Protopterus > Protopterus annectens. The sequence goes on along the minus strand of NC_056747.1, from coordinate 16,411,081 downwards.
TCAATGACATCAATGGTAACAAAGTCAAACTGCTTTTGCATTTTTCTATAGTTAGATGGGAGAAAAACATCCAACAGGCCTTGACTACATGTGGTGTATATTCATATACATGTTTGACCCATCTATCTATTGCAACTCCTATATTAAATGTCTTTGACCTGCTTCCTGAGATGATCGGTCTAAATGGGGGATCTATGATATCTTTATGCACCTTAGGGATGCCCACAATAGTAGCTAACATAGGGAATTCGTTTTTTCAAAAAATTGTGCGTATCTACTGTTATCCTATTATCAACTAAATATTCATCTAATGCTAAATCTATTTTTTTGTAGCCTATGTTGATTTCATTACTAGAAACTACTTCATAATTACCAGAGTCTATTAAAATACTTTGTACTTTATTAATATAATCAAAGGTGTTATATAAGACCATCCCTGCACCTTTATCAGGCTTCATAACTCTGATTTTTGTTCCTAATAAATTCTTCCAGACATTTTTGTTCTTTAACATTCAAATTGTCCTTATAACAACTACTTTTTGCAGCCCTATTATATTCATAAACTCCTGAGCATACACACTCCTCAAAATGTTGTACTTGTTTGTGTGCTGGAGGAATAAATGTGCTTTTTTTCTTCATTTCACTTAATGCCTCATTATTATAATCATAATTTTTATATAAAATAGCTAAATTTAATCTACGACAAAATAATTTGATTTGAATGATGGTATCTACTAAATTTAATCTTTCTACAGGTATAAATTTCATACCGTTTTGAAAAAGGGAAAGATGTTCATCCTTTATTTCCACAGTCGTGTAATTAAATATTTTTAAATCATCACACACTACTTTGTGTCTTACCATCTGTATTAGTCAAACTGACCCTACTATCACTATTCAAGATCTTTGTCTTCTGATACATTCTGTAACAATTCATGTGTCTTACCATCTGTATTAGTCTAACTGATCCTACTATCACTATTCAAGATCTTTGTCTTCTGATACATTCTGTAACAATTCATGTGTCTTACCATCTGTATTAGTCAAACTGATCCTACTATCACTATTCAAGATCTTTGTCTTCTGATACATTCTGTAACAATTCATGTGTCTTACCATCTGTATTAGTCAAACTGATCCTACTATCACTATTCAAGATCTTTGTCTTCTGATACATTCTGTAACAATTCATGTGTCTTACCATCTGTATTAGTCTAACTGACCCTACTATCACTATTCAAGATCTTTGTCTTCTGATACATTCTGTAACAATTCATGTGTCTTACCATCTGTATTAGTCAAACTGATCCTACTATCACTATTCAAGATCTTTGTCTTCTGATACATTCTGTAACAATTCATGTGTCTTACCATCTGTATTAGTCAAACTGACCCTACTATCACTATTCAAGGTCTTTGTCTTCTGATACATTCTGTAACAATTCATGTGTCTTACCATCTGTATTAGTCAAACTGACCCTACTATCACTATTCAAGATCTTTGTCTTCTGATACATTCTGTAACAATTCATGTCTTACCATCTGTATTAGTCAAACTGACCCTACTATCACAATTCAAGATCTTTGTCTTCTGATACATTCTGTAACAATTCATGTGTCTTACCATCTGTATTAGTCAAACTGACCCTACTATCACTATTCAAGATCTTTGTCTTCTGATACCTTCTGTAACAATTCATGTGTCTTACCATCTGTATTAGTCAAACTGATCCTACTATCACTATTCAAGATCTTTGTCTTCTGATACATTCTGTAACAATTCATGTGTCTTACCATCTGTATTAGTCAAAGTGATCCTACTATCACTATTCAAGATCTTTGTCTTCTGATACATTCTGTAACAATTCATGTGTCTTACCATCTGTATTAGTCTAACTGATCCTACTATCACTATTCAAGATCTCTGTCTTCTGATACATTCTGTAACAATTCATGTGTCTTACCATCTGTATTAGTCAAACTGATCCTACTATCACTATTCAAGATCTTTGTCTTCTGATACATTCTGTAACAATTCATGTGTCTTACCATCTGTATTAGTCAAACTGACCCTATCACTATTCAAGGTCTTTGTCTTCTGATACATTCTGTAACAATTCATGTGTCTTACCATCTGTATTAGTCTAACTGACCCTACTATCACTATTCAAGATCTATGTCTTCTGATACATTCTGTAACAATTCATGTGTCTTACCATCTGTATTAGTCAAACTGAACCTACTATCACTATTCTCAAGATCGTTGTCTTCTGATACATTCTGTAACAATTCATGTGTCTTACCATCTGTATTAGTCAATTCCTACTATCACTATTCAAGGTCTTTGTCTTCTGATACATTCTGTAACAATTCATGTGTCTTACCATCTGTATTAGTCAAACTGACCCTACTATCACTATTCAAGGTCTTTGTCTTCTGATACATTCTGTAACAATCCATGTGTCTTACCATCTGTATTAGTCAAACTGATCCTACTATCACTATTCAAGATCTTTGTATTCTGATACATTCTGTAACAATTCATGTGTCTTACCATCTGTATTAGTCAAACTGACCCTACTATCACTATTCAAGGTCTTTGTCTTCTGATACATTCTGTAACAATTCATGTGTCTTACCATCTGTATTAGTCTAACTGATCCTACTATCACTATTCAAGATCTTTGTCTTCTGATACATTCTGTAACAATTCATGTGTCTTACCATCTGTATTAGTCAAACTGACCCTACTATCACTATTCTCAAGATCTTTGTCTTCTGATGCATTCTGTAACAATTTTTTTTAATTTTATTTATTTATTTTACATTTGTTGACCGGGCTAGTCCAACTGGATATATTTCCATTTTCAGCAGGAGCCCGGGGAGAAAAGCTCCAGCATAGCACAAAATGAAATATCAAATTATAAAAACACATAAAAAATAATAAAACACATAAAATAGCAAGTATTTCAAATAAAGAAGAAAGGTTATTAAAAAGTACAACATTAAAAAGGTGGGTCTAAAGTCATGTCAGTCATATAATCATATGATATGATAGGATACACTACAGTTCATTGTAGTTAACTTAAATGCTTGTGGTTATATAAGTTTGCTTGTGGTTATCTAAGTTTTACAATGTCCAGGTTTAGCATACAGAGAGATATATAGAGTATGATTATATATCCATAGGCAGTAAGAAGATAAAAATAGGATAGGTAGTAGATTAATCAGGGTTAGTGCAGGGGCATAACCAGAGAGATTTTAGGTGACGTTTGAGTTTTTGCTTAAAGAGTGACAGTGAAGGTAGTAGTGTTAGGTCGGTAGGTAGAAGGTTCCAGTGTTTCCCACAGTATTGGAGAATAGGCTGTCACCTGACAAGTTACTGGACTTACTTATGCTAGCAAGTAGTTTGCTAGAAGAGCGTAGGGAATTCAGATTATTATAAGGGGTAATGAGGTTAGCAAGTATTGGAGTATGATTTGGTTTGTAAAATATTTTATGAACAATGGTGAGTTGGGAATAAGTTATGTTAGGGAGTTCAAGCCAGTCTAGCTGCTTTAGGTTCAGACAGTGGTGTGTTGGAAATGCATTTCCAGTGGCAAATCTGGCAATATTGTTATAGGAGTTTAGACAGTTTGAGAAGATAATTTTTCTTTAGATTAGTATAAATGGGAGAAGCATAGAGAAGAGTTGAGACTAAGTGAGAGTGGGCAATAGTGGTTCTAGCTATGGGAGTTGAGAAGGGTTTAATTCGATACAAGGAGCCCATTTTTCTGTTCACTGTTTGAATGGTGTTATTTATATGGTTATCAAAGTTGAGGTTGTTGTCAATTGTAACTCCTAATAGTTTGGTAGTAGAATCAGGAAAGATGAGGGTACCATTGTTAGATTTAATAGAGAAGTTTGTGGGAGAGGACCTACTGGTAGGTGTGAAAAGTAGAAGCTTGGTTTTTTTGACGTTTAAAAGGAGACAGCGTTTCAGGAACCAGTCTTCTACTGAGTTGAATACTTTTTGAGTTAGAAAGTGTAGCTCAGAAGTGGAGTTGGCAGAACATACAAGTGTGGAATTCATTGGCATATTGAATACAGGTTGCTTCAAGGACTGCTATATGAAGGTCGTTGATGAATAGTGAGAAAAGAAGAGGTCCTAAAATGGATCCCTGGGGAACTCCAAGGGTGACTGGCAGGTGTCTTACCATCTGTATTAGTCAAACTGACCCTACTATCACTATTCAAGATCTTTGTCTTCTGATACATTCTGTAACAATTCATGTGTCTTACCATCTGTATTAGTCAAACTGACCCTACTATCACTATTCAAGATCTTTGTCTTCTGATACATTCTGTAACAATTCATGTGTCTTACCATCTGTATTAGTCAAACTGACCCTACTATCACTATTCAAGGTCTTTGTCTTCTGATACATTCTGTAACAATTCATGTGTCTTACCATCTGTATTAGTCAAACTGATCCTACTATCACTATTCAAGATCTTTGTCTTCTGATACATTCTGTAACAATTAATCTAAAATTCTGTACCTGCTAGTTAACATCACCGGCGGTACTGATTTCTCTTCTGAGAACTGTTCTTCTGGTGTGGCGTGAAATACCGCCCCCCCCCCCCGAAAATTCATATCAGATTGTCTATATTCAATCCTATTATCGTCAGCATCATTCCTATACATATGTTCAGGCTGCTTTTTCCATAAATAAGCTTTGTTCTCATGGTATTGTTGAACATCTCTTTGTATCTTTCTATGTTTCCTGTCATATATTTTTCCAGCTTTACTATCAGCAATTTTGTATTGTTTCTCATATAAATCTTTTCACTGGGGAAATAAGTCAGTAACTATATAGTTATTTAATTTATCAACCTCTTCTATTAAACAACTTAATTTTTCATCATTTTTCTTGATAATTAATTCCATATACCTGATACCAAAACTATTAAATAAGTTATTAAATTCAGTCTTAGTTTCATGATCTAAACACACACCGAAGGGCATTTTAAAAAACCTTAGTCCCATAGGGACAACCCCTAAGGAGATGCATTTGGTTAAATATGCATTATCAATTTTAATACTTCTGACAGTTAATAATTGACCCATACTGTATATCATATCTTTCACTGTACCTTTATGATTATATACGTTCACATTGTATTTTTCAGTCTCATTATACTTATTGGTATCCGTAAAGTCATATTCATATTCACAGATGAAAGCGCTTAACCGTTTGTGTAATAAATGTTTTTCTTGCCCAGGTCCAGTTTCACTTGTACTGTTAAAAATAGCAAGAGACTGCGTGTAGTCTCATAATGCCTGAACCCGCTGCTCTAGCCGCCCCTTGGGTCGCATGCGAGAGCAACCTCATGAATGAGTTGAATATTGATTCCAGGGTTGCTAGCTGCGAGGCCACCTTGTCCCTCACCTCGTCAGACAATTATCCTGTGATTGTCCCAGAGAGTTCGAAGATAAAGTCCCTATGCAGCTTCAGAAAATGTGCCAAATAATTCAAGGACAGTATAAGCAAAGGTCCCTGATGAAAAAACACGCTTAGAGTCTGTCCACTGCCCGGGACTCCCTGTTGGGCAGGTGGACAGTGGGACTTTCCACAGTCAAGTCCTTTTTCATGGCCACTGCCACCACCATAGCATCAACTGGTAACCCTCTGGACCAGTGTGGATTCTCAAAAGGAGGGGACAGTTTTGTGTCATCTCCAGGGAATCACCTCAATGGAATCAGGGTTCCTCCACACGTGCTGCATGACGAGGTGGAAGAGTTAGTCAGCAGGCGCCGTCACCCAACAGGTAGACAGCTGGGTATGAAAAGCCTGCAGGAACACAGACTCCTCAGGCGAAGGGTTGGAGGGCTTCCAGTCACCTCTATGTTTTAACATTGCCAGGATGTCTCCGAAGGAGACATCAGGAGGTGACTATAGGGATCATTCACCATCGTTATTAGTGTTTTCCGTTATGGACTCAGGCGAATTCACGTGCTTCCTCTTGCACGTCTTCTTTCGAGGGGGCTCCTTAGTGGGGGTCTCTGAGGAGGGCTCAGAAAAGTGCGTACCATGAAAAGGGGCATCTTGCAGCTTCTCTAACCGGTATCCCAGGGGGTGGTGGTGGTGGTCTGTGACAGCTGCAGCACAGGGGGTGAAAACTGGGGTCCGACATCATAGGAGTGCTACCAGAAGCAAAAGCCCTCTCCATTGAACAGAAGGCAGGCCCGCCCTAAGAGGGATGGGAGCACAGAAAGTGCAGTTGTGTACACTTAACATAAATGTACATGTTCGAGTATATTCACTGTTTCAGTCATCACATTTGGGTTATCTGCTTGCAGTAGCCCTCAGTTGGCCTGATTATCAAAGTCTTGGGTCCTGAGTCGGTTGCGGTCTCATCTTCCAGGACGTCAAGTAGTCAGGGGTATAAAGCATGCAGCCGATGCCATTACATCAGTTTTTCTTGCCCCAAATGTCAGGTACCCCCATAATGGGAAGCAATTATATACCAAGTTACACCTACAACAAAAAGCAAATACACCAAAAAGCTTTAAGCATAGTAAGCAAGAATAGAGGTATAGGTAATAGAAGTCGGGGGGGGTAACCAAGACTGCAACAGTGAATACACTCAAACATCTACATTTATGTTAAGTGTACACAACTGTATTATGTTCTTCGTGTTTCACTGTTGCAATCATCACATTTGGGTAAATTCCCAAAGCAAAGGTTGGGAGAAAGTAAATAGCATTAGGACCAGCTATAAAGGCCCTGCAAGACTGCAGTGGCAAAGCCAGCTTTGGATTTAGAAAAAACTGTCTAGTGGTAATGCTTGGAGAAGGTATGTACAGAACCTCCAGGTAGCAGCTTCTGGGATGTCCCTGGTAGGGACACCTCTGAGAAAGGCTGTAGAGGTAGATGCAGCTCTGGTTGAATGTGGTCTTATCCCCTCCTGTGGGGTAGGTTTTCCATGGTGCTTATAGCAGAAATGAATGCAATGGCCTATCCACTTAGAAATGGTTTGCTTTGAAATGGTCTTCCCCACTGCCCTCGCAGCAAATGCAACAAGTAGCGGTTCAGATTTCCGGAGAAGCTTAGTCCTGTCCAAGTAAAATCTAATTTGTCTGTGCACATCTAAGGAGTGCAGTATTCGTTCCCCTTTGTTCTGTGGATTAGAAAAGAAGGTTGGCAAATGAATGGCCTGGTTAAGGACCACACTGGATAACACCTTGGGCATGAAGGAGGGATTGGTCCTGAGGGACACCCTGTCAGCATGAAAGATGATGAAAGGCTCCACTGCCATAAGGGCTTGTAATTCAGACACCCTTCTTGCTGAAGTGATGACTAGAAGGAAGGCTGTTTTCCAAGAAAGGAATTTCAACTCTGCATTTGCAGCTGGCTCAAAGGGAGGTAGAGTGAGCTTTTCCAATACAAAGTTAAGATCCTAGGCTGGAGAAGGGGCTCTCCTGGGTGGTCTTAGGTTTTTGGCCCCTCTGAGGAATTGCTTGAGCAGTGGATGAGAGAAAAGGGGTGGGTCTGTATTGTAATGAGCTGAAATGGCCGTGGCATGAATTTTGATGGAGGAAAAGGAAAGGCCCTTGTGAAGCATCTCAGTTAAGTACTGAAGAATCTGGGGTAAATTGGGTGCAGCTGTGACCATCCCCCAAGTTTGGCTCCAGGAACAGAATCTTTTCATTTTTCAGCATAGGATTTTCTAGTACAGGGCCTCCTTGCCTCCACAATGACATCCTTCACTTGCTTACTGAGGGTTGGTAATGGAGAGATCAGGTAATTAGCCAGGCTGCCAGGTTCAGGGTTTGGAGCTGTGGGTGCAGACTCTGGCCCTCCTGCTGGGACAGCAGGGCAGGGGTCTGAGGCAGGTACCATGGTGCAAGCAGTAAGACACTGCGCAAGAGGGGGCACCAGTGTTGGCGGGGCCAGTCTGGTGCAATAAGTATTGCCCTTGGTTTGTCCTGTTTGATCCGTAGTACCTTGGAGAGGAGAGGCAGAGGGGAAAAGGCATAAACTGATAGGTTTTTCCAGGTGAAGGACGGGGCATCCACTTTCCAAGCTTGCTTGTGGAAGTCCTTCTGCAGAATTTGTCCAATTGGTAGATCTGGGGGGAGGCAAACAGGTCTATCTCTGGGCTCTCTCATTTGCTTCTCAACATGTTGAATATCTTTGGTTCCAGGTTCCACTCGTGTGGGTCCATGAGATTTATGCTTAGGTTGTCTGCCAGTGTATTTAGCTTTCGTGGCAGGAAATGAGCCTGTAGGTGCACTTGGTAGCTCAAGACAGTGTTCCACAGAGCCATGGCTAGTCTGCAGAGAGGGTATGAGTGGGTTTTCCCCTGCTTGTTTATGCACCACATAAAAGTGTTGTCCGTCTTTACCAATAATAGTCCTGGAAGAATGTGGTCCTTGAAGGATGTCAGAGCATTCTGTACAGCTAACATTTCATTTTGGTTGATAAGCAGGTGCATTTGATTTGGGTTCCATTTGCCCTGAATACACTGCCCTGCAAAGTGAGCCCCCCCATGCATAGTCTGACGTGTCTGTTAGGGTTTGGGTGGCAGGGAGTGGAGTGAATGGCAGTCCCTTGTTTTGGCAGGCCACTGCCCACCAAAGGAACTGTCTGTAGACAAGGTATGATAGGAATCATTGGTTATAGATCTTGAGAATGTTGACACCATATGCTTTTTAGATACCATTGTAGTTTCCTCATATGCAGTCTTGAATATGGAATTAGTAGAATGCAAGTGGCCATGAATCCCAGGGATTGCAGTATTTTCCTTGCAGATAGCTGGGTCTTTGTGGCCAGTAGTTTGAAGTAGACTGTCAAATTAACTTGTTTATCTGGTGTGAGGTAGGCCATCTGGGAAGTTGTATTCAAGCTTGCTCCCAGGAATACGATTTGTTGGCAGGGCACAAGATGCGACTTCTTTTTGTTTATGGTGTACCCCCAAAGACGTTAGCAATTTCTTTACAAATGCCAGATGATTTGAGTATGTCCTTGCTTTCTGTCCGAATTTGACAATCGTCCAGGTATGCGTATATTTGCATATTTATTTGCCTGCAAAATGTTGTTTATATATTCATTGCCGTTTCCATTCCTTGTTTATATATTCATTGCCGTTTCCATTCCTTGTTTATATATTCATTGCCGTTTCCATTCCTTGTTTATATATTCATTGCCGTTTCCATTCCTTGTTTATATATTCATTGCCGTTTCCATTCCTTGTTTATATATTCACTGTCGTTTCCATTCCTTGTTTATATATTCACTGTCGTTTCCATTCCTTGTTTATATATTCACTGCCGTTTCCATTCCTTGTTTATATATTCACTGCCGTTTCCATTCCTTGTTTATATATTCACTGCCGTTTCCATTCCTTGTTTATATATTCACTGCCGTTTCCATTCCTTGTTTATATACTCACTGCAGTTTCCATTCCTTGTTTATATACTCACTGCAGTTTCCATTTGTTGTTTATATATTCATTGCCGTTTCCATTCCTTGTTTATATATTCACTGCCGTTTCCATTCCTTGTTTATATATTCACTGCCGTTTCCATTCCTTGTTTATATATTCATTGCCGTTTCCATTCCTTGTTTATATATTCATTGCCGTTTCCGTTCCTTGTTTATATATTCATTGCCGTTTCCGTTCCTTGTTTATATATTCATTGCCGTTTCCGTTCCTTGTTTATATATTCATTGCCGTTTCCGTTCCTTGTTTATATATTCATTGCCGTTTCCGTTCCTTGTTTATATATTCATTGCCGTTTCCATTCCTTGTTTATATATTCATTGCCGTTTCCGTTCCTTGTTTATATATTCATTGCCATTTCCGTTCCTTGTTTATATATTCACTGCCGTTTCCATTCCTTGTTTATATATTCATTGCCGTTTCCATTCCTTGTTTATATATTCATTGCCGTTTCCATTCCTTGTTTATATATTCATTGCCGTTTCCATTCCTTGTTTATATATTCATTGCAGTTTCCATTCCTTGTTTATATATTCATTGTCGTTTCCATTCCTTGTTTATATATTCATTGTCGTTTCCATTCCTTGTTTATATATTCATTGCCTGCAAAATGCAAAGACTGGAGCTAGGCACTTTGTGAATTCCCTGAGCGCAGTAGATAAGCCAAAGGGCAGTGCAGAGAACTGATAGTGCATGTAGCCTGCTCTGAAGCGTAGGTATCTTTTGCAAGATTCCCTTACTGGGATGTGCAGGTATGCTTCCTTTAAATCCAGTGTTGCCAACCAGGCATCTTTGCCTAGCATGGGAAGCAGTTGATGAAGAGTTAGCATCTTGAATTTTGGGATTACCAAAAATGTGTTTAGGATGGAAGTCCAGGATAGGACACCAGGAATTATCTTTTCTGGGTACCAGGAAAAGTCTTGAGTAGAAACCTTGCCCCCATTCTTCTTCTGGGACAGGTTGAATAGCCCTGATGCTTAGAGAGAGAGAACTTTCTTTTGAGCCTCTGCCCACTGATTTGGGGCCAGGTCTGGCCAACCGTCTGGGGTTGGCAAGGCGTGGAAGTGGCATCTGTATCCTTGAGAAACTATTTAAAACCCATATGTCCTGGGTAAAGAGTTCCCAATTTTTTGCATGCAGGGCAATCTTTCCCCTTAAAGGAACAGTCAGTTGCGCAAGGCTTGGAAGGTTTAAAGTTAAGTCATTGAGACAGTTAACCATAGGGGGGAAGGAGCCCCCCCCCCACTGCTTAGGCCTATGAGTACCTTGGGACTGAAGCCTGGGTGTTCTGCTGGTTCTGGGTTTGGACTGAGAAGGCCTGGAAGAGGCATAAAAGGACAATGTCTTAGAGGGCCAATGCCTACTAACTCTGGGAGGCTGTACTTGCAGAAAATCTTAGTTTATATAGATTTAGCTTTTTCCTCCATCTTTTTAAGTACTTCTGCTTTGTTGCCAAACAGGCAGCCTTGGTTTAAGGGAGCATCCAGTAATTTAGCTTTAACATGATCTGGCAAAGATTGCTCCTTAAGCCAAGCATGCCTTCTAAGTACAGACCCAGTGACAGCAGCCCTGCAAGATGCCTCTAATGAATCAAAACCACATTGCAAAGTATGTTTTCCAACTTGTTCAGCAGAAAGTATTAAATCCTGTAAATCTTTACTTTCAGCACAATCAGCAACCATCATTTTCTGTTTAAGCAATCCAATAATAAGCTGCTGATACTTTAACATATTAAACTGGCAGTTTAAGGCCCTAATGGCTAAGGATGCAGAAGTGTATACCCTTCTTACCCCATCTATCCAGCGCCCTGGAATCTCTATCAGAGGGGGTAGGATTTTTGGCAGTAGTAGCCTTAATGTCCTTGGGTCCCTGTGAAATGGTCTCAGGATCCGCAGTAGGACTTTTAAAAAGGAACTTGAGAGTCGGGTACCCTGTAATACCCATCAGGTTTTCTGGGAGCAGGAGGTAGAGACTCAGGGGCCAGGCTAGATTCCGAGAAGGCATCATCTACAATGTCCAGTACAGGAGGGATAGCTAAAGGCCTGTGTTGAGGCTGGAGTAAGAATTCCCTAAGCCTCATTTTGGAGTCAGACTAATACTGGCTTTCCCAGCGAAAATGCTCGTATGCAAGGTTTCACCAAAAGAGAAATCCTCTGGAGGGGAAGCAGAGGGAATGGAGTCCTCTGCATCAGAATCCTCATAGGTGGAAAATGGCAAATCCTGGTCAGAGAAAACAGAAATTTCAGAATCCTGATGAGAAGAATCAAAAGGAAAATCAGTCCTAGGTCTCAGAGGGGGAAGGGTGGCTTCCCCTGATTAGAGTAATAAGGTCTTCAGCCATTCTTGTTTTTGGGCATAGGGGCCTAACCATGCGGTCTGGATGCTGGTTTTCTAGGCATGGATCAAGTTTTAGGCCTTGAAGAAGAAGATGGCATTGGTTTAATATGCAAGTCAGTAGGCCTGAATGCACCCCTGGAAGCTGGTGCCTGCACAGCGGCTCCAGACCCATCCAAGGTAGAGACATCCGCAGGTTCCACAGTTGAAGAAGCATCTCGCGGCATACCGGACGCCAAATAGATCTCAGCAGAGGCTTGCGAATCTGTAGAAGTGGGTATCAAGGGGTGCAAAAGTGCCTCACTGAGTACCGGCCTATGTGGTCTGTCCCTGTCTTTACCCTTATGTTTTTTGGGAAGATCGGTAGTCAGATGGCTTACAGAAACCATTTTGGAATATGGAGAACGAGAGTGAAAGAATTTAGCGACAAAAATAGCCCGACGACCAATAGTTTGGGCGTTGAAAAAGGCACAAAATAGACAGCGAGGCGTGGCCTGGGCATAAACAGGTGACGCAGTAAGAATGAAAATCTCTGGTATTTGCTTTCCACAGGCAAGACAATTAACTTTTTCTGACATCAGATAGAGCAAGAAAAAAAGGATCCCCAACGAGGTACTTATCTTTTAGAAGATTTCAGGTCTGAAACTCGAAAAATGAAAATTTCAGGAGGCGGCTGACCGGCACTTGCGAACTGCTTCTGCTACGGACATTGCACAGCAAGAAAAGCTGATGTAATGGCATCGGCTGCATGTTTAATACCCCTGACGTCATGGAAGAGGCAACGGCATCCGACGCAGATATCCCACGACTCTGGTATTCGGGACGACTGAGGGCTACCTGCAGGCAGATAACCCAAGCGTGATGACTGCAGCAGTGAAACACGAAGATAATCAGAAAGGGATCTCTGTCCTTAGAAGCACGGGTTGAGACCTGCATTGCAGAAGTGGCCTCTGAGAAGGGAGACTTGAGTAACCCCCCTTCAGAATGAGTTTATTTTTGCACTCATTAAGAGTGAGTTAGCTGAAACTTTGACAAATATCAAATGGAGGCTGCACCGAAAGATGGGCCACTCCCAAACATTATACAGTCATCATGCAAGTCACTGTTAGGCAACTTCCCCTTACAAGGAGTACAATGTTTAAAGCCAGAGATACCCTTCTTAGCTGACATTTTAATAGAAAAGGACATCGCAACCAACTATATAATCCAATAATAATGAAGTCACTTAGTTCAAAAATCAAGAGAAATCACATGAAAAATACCAATATTACAACACACTGTATTCGAGAAAGGGGAACACCTGAAGAGAGATAAAAGCTAACAGGTTAAGCAAGAGAAAGCAATACCAGCTATGGTATTGAAGAAATACCACAAGGGTAAGGGAAAAGGCTGCACCAACAATGGTACTCAAGTTTACCAACGGTAACAATGGGTAGAGTTGAGAACATACGGTTAGATCAAAGAAAAGACGCTAGAAATACTAAAGGTTTAGTAAAATATGAAGATATCCAAAAACTTTTAAACAAATAAAAATTTTTTTTACTTAGCTGAGAGCTCGGCTGAAATGCGGCTTTACGTCTACGCGGCAAATGAGATCCGAAGAAACAGGGAGAAAGGCATTCTGGGTGGAGACTTAGCTAGAGAGTATTTTGGCTGGCGCGAGCTTGGTAATAAGCTGACTCAGTTCCAAAGAAGATTAACATGAGATCAATAATTTTACAATCTTCAAAAATAATAAAAATATCTACAATTGAAAGAATACCAAATTAGACATAAGAAAACATTACTCAAGAATATATACAACTTGCATGACAAGGATTTAATGTTTAGAGAAACGTTCGTCACTTTAGAGAGAAATTAAAGCTAAGTTAGTATTATACAAACAGGAATTACAATATGAAGTGAGACAAAAATGGGGTTAGAAAGTCATGGAAGAGAAATAGTAAAGGAGGGAGAGTAAGAAGGTGTAAGGTGTGAACAGGTACAAATTCATATTTACAGATATAGTTTGTCCTGGGGTTAGAAACAGTAAAGGAGTGAGTGAAGGAGGGAGAGTAAGAAAGTGCCAGGTGTGAACAGGTACAAATTCATATTTACAGATATAGTTTATCCTGGGGTTAGAAACAGTAAAGCAGTGAGTGAAGGAGGGAGAGTAAGAAGGTGCCAGGTGTGAACAGGTACAAATTCATATTTACAGATATAGTTTGTCCTGGGGTTAGAAACAGTAAAGGAGTGAGTGAAGGAGGGACAGTAAGAAGGTGTAAGGTGTGAACAGGTACAAATTCATATTTACAGATATAGTTTGTCCTGGGGTTAGAAACAGTAAAGCAGTGAGTGAAGGAGGGAGAGAAAGAATGTGCCAGGTGTGAACAGGTACAAATTCATATTTACAGATATAGTTTATCCTGGGGTTAGAAACAGTAAAGGAGTGAGTGAAGGAGGGAGAGTAAGAAGGTGCCAGGTGTGAACAGGTACAAATTCATATTTAGAGATATAGTTTGTCCTGGGGTTAGAAACAGTAAAGGAGTGAGTGAAGGAGGGACAGTAAGAAGGTGTAAGGTGTGAACAGGTACAAATTCATATTTACAGATATAGTTTGTCCTGGGGTTAGAAACAGTAAAGGAGTGAGTGAAGGAGGGAGAGTAAGAAGGTGTAAGGTGTGAACAGGTACAAATTCATATTTACAGATATAGTTTGTCCTGGGGTTAGAAACAGTAAAGGAGTGAGTGAAGGAGGGAGAGTAAGAAGGTGCCAGGTGTGAACAGGTACAAATTCATATTTACAGATATAGTTTGTCCTGGGGTTAGAAACAGTAAAGGAGTGAGTGAAGGAGGGACAGTAAGAAGGTGTAAGGTGTGAACAGGTACAAATTCATATTTACAGATATAGTTTGTCCTGGGGTTAGAAACAGTAAAGGAGTGAGTGAAGGAGGGAGAGTAAGAAGGTGCCAGGTGTGAACAGGTACAAATTCATATTTAGAGATATAGTTTGTCCTGGGGTTAGAAACAGTAAAGGAGTGAGTGAAGGAGGGAGAGTAAGAAGGTGCCAGGTGTGAACAGGTACAAATTCATATTTAGAGATATAGTTTGTCCTGGGGTTAGAAACAGTAAAGGAGTGAGTGAAGGAGGGAGAGTAAGAAGGTGCCAGGTGTGAACAGGTACAAATTCATATTTACAGATATAGTTTGTCCTGGGGTTAGAAACAGTAAAGGAGTGAGTGAAGGAGGGACAGTAAGAAGGTGTAAGGTGTGAACAGGTACAAATTCATATTTACAGATATAGTTTGTCCTGGGGTTAGAAACAGTAAAGCAGTGAGTGAAGGAAGGAGAGTAAGAAGGTGTAAGGTGTGAACAGGTACAAATTCATATTTACAGATATAGTTTGTCATGGGGTTAGAAAAGTACAGTTTTGTACCTACCATAAATGTAGATGTTCGAGGATCCCCATTGCTGCAGTCCTTACTATTGGGTATAGTCCGCCGTCCAGTCGGCCCGAATACCAGAGTATAAGGCTGACGTCGGTCAGGGCGCATTAGACTGACGTCAGTACGTCAGGGTACTAATGCGCATGACCGACGTCATATCCTCAGTCTTTTCTTGCCCCAGATGTCAGAAGACCCTAAAAAGACAAGGCCCAAAATACCTGCACCAAAAATATGTACAATATATACAAGAATATATACAAAAATATAAGCATGTAACCTCACCTACACAACCACCCCTAAACACAGAGGGGAAGGAGGGAGGGTAAATTGGACTGCAGCAATGGGGATCCTCGAACATCTACATTTATGGTAGGTACAAAACTGTACTATGTTCTTCGTTCCCCATTGCTGCAGTCTTACTATTGGGTAGAATCCCAAAGCAGAGGTAAGGGAGGCTGGCAAATCATAAAGAAGCAGGAGCTGACAACATGCCTTGCAAAACAGCTGTGGCAAAACCAGCCCTAGACTTAGAGTAGATAGGAAGGTGATAATGCTTAGAGAAAGTATGCACTGAACTCCAAGTAGCTGCTTCCAAAATATCCTTAGTTGCCACCCCTTAGAAATGCTGTTGAAGTGGCAGTAGCCCTAGTGGAATGAGGCCTAATCCCAGCTGGAACCTCCTTGCCATGATGGGAATAACAAAATGCAATGCAAAAGCCAATCCACCTAGAAATAGTTTGTTTTGACACAGGCTTGCCCTGTGAACTCAAAGCAAAAGAAACAAACAACTGCTGAGACTGCCTGAAATCCTTAGTCCTGCTTAAATAATAACGCAATTGCCTGTGTACATCTAAAGTGTGCAAAATCTTTTCCCCTTTATTTTGGGGGTCTGCATAAAAAGTAGGCAAATGAATAGTTTGGTTTAAAGCCACACTAGAAACCACCTTAGGCATAAAGGAAGGATTAGTACGTAATGATACCCTATCCTTATGGAAAATCAAAAGGGCTCTACTGCCATAAGGGCCTGCAACTCAGACACCCTTCTTGCAGAAGTAATAGCCAACAGAAAAGCAGTCTTCCATGACAAGTATTTCAATTCAGCAGTAGCCGAGGCTCAAAAGGTTGTAGAGTAAGTTTTTCCAACACAAAATTGAGATCCCAAGCAGGAGTAGGAGCTCTACGTGGGGGTCTTATATTCTTTGCCCCTCTGAGAAACTGCTTGAACAAAGGATGCGAAAACAATGGTGGGTCACAATCATAGTGAGCTGAAATTGCTGCAGCATGAATCTTAATGGAAGAGAAGGACAAACCTTTGTCCAATAACTCAGTAAGATATTGAAGAGCCACACTCAAATTAGGCTCAGAAATCTCCAAATTCTTTGCTGTACTCCAAAATAAAAATCTCTTCCATTTTTCTGCGTACACTTTCCTTGTACTAGGTCTTCTAGCTTCCATAATCACATTTAAAACTTGTTGAGGAAGTTGAGACCTGCTGTGTTTCAACACAGAATATGCCAGGCTGTTAGATGAAGAGAGTGAAGCTTGACATTGAGCAGATGACCGTCCTTCTGAGATAACAGATGAGGAATCAGAGGTAAAGGCCATGGAGGCTTCTTTACCAGACTCTGTAGTAGTGGGTACCAGTGTTGCCGAGGCCAATCTGGAGCTATCAAAATCATCCTTGGCCTGTCTTGTCTGACCTTTAATAGTACCTTTGGAAGAAGAGGTAGAGGTGGAAAGGCATACACATGAAGGTTTTTCCAACTGAAAGACAGAGCATCCACTTTCCAAGCTGTGTGATGAAACCCCTTTGTGCAATATCTTGGCAGCTGGTGGTTTAGTGGAGAAGCGAACAGATCTATGTCTGGAGTTCCCCATGACACTGTCAATCTCTGAAATACATGAAGATCCAGTTTCCACTCGTGGGGATCCATGATTTGTCTGCTTAACACATCTGCTAAGGAGTTCTGTGCTCCTGGCAGAAACCTTGCCTGAAGAGTAAGTTGCAAGCTTAGCGCAGTCTCCCATAAAATCATCGCTTGCCTGCATAGAGGATAAGAATGTGTTCCCCCTTGCTTGTTGATGTACCACATGACAGTTGTGTTGTCTGTTAGAATCAACACCTGCCCTGGAAGAAGTAACTCCTTGAAAGCCATTAATGCAAACTGGACTGCTAACATCTCCTTCATGTTGATATGTAGATGCTGTAGTCTGGCAGGCCACTTGTCTTGTATCCACTTTCCATTTAGATGAGCTCCCCAAGCAATGTCCGAGGCATCTGTCGTTAAAATCTGACTCGCCTCTGGCCGGGTCACAGAGAGTCCCTTGTTTAGGTGACATTCCTGAGCCCACCACAAAAATTCTTTTTGAAGGCAAGGTATCATTTGAATGACAGTGTCCAAATCCTGGCAGTGCTGTGTCCATACATTTTTGAGATACCATTGCAGCTTCCTCATATGCAGTTTGGCATTGGGAAGCACCAGAATACAAGATGCCATGAACCCTAATGCTTGAAGGACTGTCCTTGCAGTCAGCACGGACTGATGAGATAGTTGATGGAAGTAAAGTGATAGACTCTTTTGTTTGTCCGGGGTTAAAAGGCCATCTGGGCTGCTGTATTCAGTCTCACACCCAGAAAGCACATGTCTTGAGAGGGTACTAGACTGGACTTTATTTCGTTCACAGAATACCCTAGGCATCTTAGCACTGCTATAACATATTCCAGATGCTGTAGAAGGTCTTCCTTTTCTTGAGCCAGAATCAGGCAGTCGTCCAAGTAAGGATAGATTTGAATTCCTTGAAGCCTGAAGTAAGCTATCACTGGAGCCAGAACCTTTGTGAATACTCTGGGCAGTAGATAAGCCAAAGGGCAATGCAGAGAACTGATAATGAGAATTTCCAGCTCGAAACCGCAGATACTTCCTGCAACTTAGCCTTATAGGCACATGAAGGTAAGCTTCCTTGAGATCTAAAGTTACCATCCAGTGATCTTTGCCCAGCAGAGGTAAAAGCTGTTGTAACGTCAACATCTTGAACTTGGGAATGTCCAGAAAAGTGTTGAGGAGAGATAAATCCAAAATTGGTCTCCACGTGTTCCCCTTCTTTGGTACTAGGAACAGGCGAGAATAAAATCCTAGGCCCCTTTCTGATACAGGGACTGGCTGAATGGCCCCCATCTGGAGTAACTGAGAAACTTGCTTGTGAGCCTCTTTTCTTTGTGGAGGAGGAACGTCTGGCATGCCTTTGAAAGGGGCATTGTATGGAAATAAAATCTGTAACCGTGGTGAATGATATCCAACACCCATTTGTCTTGAGTAATTAAATCCCAATTTTCTTTGAAAAGAGACAGTCTTCCTCCCAAAGGAGCTGCCAGACGAGAATCTACTGGCAGCTGAAAAGACAGGTCATTGGGTCTGTTTACGAAAGGACTGACCCCTGCCCTCACCAGAAGTCTGAGCAGGTGAACTCCCTGTTCTAGGCCTAAAAGAACCTTGAGCCCTGCCCCTACCACGTCTAGACCTACCCCTAGACCGGGAATCATAAGCAGGATATGTCCACCCCTTAGCAGGCCAATTTCTACTAAACTTCGGTGGCTGCACCTGCAAAAAATCTTTAACAGTTTGCATAGACTTAGCTTTGTCCTCCATTTTCTTTAAAACTGCTTCCACAGGCGTTCCAAACAACACATCAGACTGTAAAGGAGCATCCAAAATCCTTGTCTTAACATGCTCAGCTAAATTCTGATCCCTCAACCAGGCATGCCTGCGAAGAACAGAACTAGTAGCAGCCACCCTCGAAGAGGCCTGTACAGCATCAAAACCACATTGCAAAGAATGCTTACCCACTTGTTCAGACACATGAACCAAATCCAGCAACCCTTTACACTCAATACCTTCCGCCAAAGCATCCACCTTAGATTTTAATTGTGAAAGGAGATAATTCTGATATTTTAGCATGTGAAACTGACAATTCAACGCTCTCATGGCTAGAGTGGAAGAAGTATACACTTTCTTTCCCCACCTATCCAAAGCCCTTGCTTCTTTATCAGTGGGAACAGGATTTTTAACCACAGAAGCCTTAACACCTTTAGGCCCTTGAGAAATAGTTTCTGGGTCCGCCCTAGGACTCTTAAACAAATACTTATGAGCTTCGGGCACCCTATAATACCTATCAGGCTTAACAGGAGCAGGAGGCAAAGAGTCAGGGTTCAGGAAGCCTCTGCAAAAACATCTTCCACCACATTCAACACAGGAGGAATAGCTAAGGGCCTATGCTGGGGTAAAACAAGAATTCCCTAAGCCTTTTCCTGGAATCAGAGTAATCCTGGCCTTCCCATTTAAAGTGCTCCCTCATGGAATGCAGAGTCTCTGAAAATGAGAAATCCTCAGGAGGAGAAGCTGTAGGAGTGGAATCATCCACATCAGAATCAGAATAAGTAGGATACTCCTGCAAGTCTTCCGCAGAAGACTCTGAAGCCTCTGAACACTGTTCAAAACTATCAAACTCGGTTCCACCCTAGGCCTCTTATCAGGAGGGGCATAGAACCTCTAATCATAGTAATCAAATCTTCTGCCATTTTAAGCATATGTTTCTTAGGTACAGAACCCGAAATGCTAGGAGAAGCCCCACTGAAGCTGAACTTGGCCTACCTCTCAAAGAAGTTTTGGCAACAGAAGGAGAGGCTCTAACTACCTTGGGAAGAGAGGGAAGAACAGTTACCTGAGAAGCCCCTCAGCCTGGCCTACCTCCTGAGAAGGCACATCCTGTAACAGTAAAGTTTCTGCCTGAGACTCCATGGAAACTCCTGGCAAAACCTCTGGCTCCACTGAGCCTTCTAAAGAACCGGCGTCCGGGACTGCCGGTTCATCAACCCTAGGCTTGGCTGTTTTGTCCTTGCGCTTCTTGGGCCAGCGGCGTCGGAGCATCCGGCGGCATTTTATAATTGCAACGCTTCCCAAACACTAACCTGGCACAGTCTAACCTCCTCTTAATAGTGCGTTTGTTAAACCTAGCACAAGAGCGGCAACCAACAACGTCGTGCTCAGGCCCTAAACAAGGTATACACAAGGTATGGTAATCCCTATGAGGTATCTGTTTCCCACAAGAAATACAGTTATTCACTTTTTCTGACATCCGGTTAAATACTGAGGCAAGAAAAAACCAAAATGTTCCCCAACGGGGTACTTAGCCAACTCTGTTTCGGTCTGAAACTCCGGTTTCGGAAATATTTCAGAACGCCAACCTGCACTCGCAAAACTGCTTCTGCATCGGACCATGCGGCAAAAAAGACTGAGGATATGACGTCGGTCATGCGCATTAGTACCCTGACGTACTGACGTCAGTCTAATGCGCCCTGACCGACGTCAGCCTTATACTCTGGTATTCGGGCCGACTGGACGGCGGACTATACCCAATAGTAAGGACTGCAGCAATGGGGAACGAAGAACATCAGTAAAGGAGTGAGTGAAGGAGGGAGAGTAAGAAGGTGTAAGGTGTGAACAGGTACAAATTCATATTTACAGATATAGTTTGTCCTGGGGTTAGAAACAGTAAAGGAGTGAATGAAGGAGGGAGAGTAAGAAGGTGTAAGGTGTGAACAGGTACAAATTCATATTTACAGATATAGTTTATCCTGGGGTTAGAAACAGTAAAGGAGTGAGTGAAGGAGGGAGAGTAAAAAGGTGCCAGGTGTGAACAGGTACAAATTCATATTTACAGATATAGTTTGTCCTGGGGTTAGAAACAGTAAAGGAGTGAGTGAAGGAGGGAGAGTAAGAAGGTGTAAGGTGTGAACAGGTACAAATTCATATTTAGAGATATAGTTTATCCTGGGGTTAGAAACAGTAAAGGAGTGAGTGAAGGAGGGAGAGAAAGAATGTGCCAGGTGTGAACAGGTACAAATTCATATTTAGAGATGTAGTTTGTCCTGGGGTTAGAAACAGTAAAGGAGTGAGTGAAGGAGGGAGAGTAAGAAAGTGCCAGGTGTGAACAGGTACAAATTCATATTTAGAGATATAGTTTATCCTGGGGTTAGAAACAGTAAAGGAGTGAGTGAAGGAGGGAGAGAAAGAATGTGCCAGGTGTGAACAGGTACAAATTCATATTTAGAGATGTAGTTTGTCCTGGGGTTAGAAAGTCATGGAAGAGAAACAGTAAAGGAGTGAGCGAAGGAGGGAGAGTAAGAAGGTGAAAGGTGTGAACAGGTACAAATTCATATTTACAGATATAGTTTGTCCTGGGGTTAGAAACAGTGAAGGAGGGAGAGTAAGAAGGTGTAAGGTGTGAACAGGTACAAATTCATATTTACAGATATAGTTTGTCCTGGGGTTAGAAACAGTGAAGGAGGGAGAGTAAGAAGGTGTAAGGTGTGAACAGGTACAAATTCATATTTAGAGATGTAGTTTATCCTGGGGTTAGAAACAGTAAAGGAGTGAGTGAAGGAGGGACAGTAAGAAGGTGTAAGGTGTGAACAGGTACAAATTCATATTTACAGATATAGTTTGTCCTGGGGTTAGAAACAGTAAAGGAGCGAGTGAAGGAGGGAGAGTAAGAAGGTGTAAGGTGTGAACAGGTACAAATTCATATTTAGAGATATAGTTTATCCTGGGGTTAGAAACAGTAAAGGAGTGAGTGAAGGAGGGAGAGAAAGAATGTGCCAGGTGTGAACAGGTACAAATTCATATTTACAGATATAGTTTGTCCTGGGGTTAGAAACAGTAAAGGAGTGAGTGAAGGAGGGAGAGTAAGAAGGTGCCAGGTGTGAACAGGTACAAATTCATATTTACAGATATAGTTTGTCCTGGGGTTAGAAACAGTAAAGGAGTGAGTGAAGGAGGGAGAGTAAGAAGCTGCAAGGTGTGAACAGGTACAAATTCATATTTACAGATATAGTTTGTCCTGGGGTTAGAAACAGTAAAGGAGTGAGTGAAGGAGGGAGAGTAAGAATGTGCCAGGTGTGAACAGGTACAAATTCATATTTACAGATATAGTTTGTCCTGGGGTTAGAAACAGTAAAGGAGTGAGTGAAGGAGGGAGAGTAAGAAGGTGTAAGGTGTGAACAGGTACAAATTCATATTTACAGATATAGTTTGTCCTGGGGTTAGAAACAGTAAAGGAGCGAGTGAAGGAGGGACAGTAAGAAGGTGTAAGGTGTGAACAGGTACAAATTCATATTTAGAGATATAGTTTATCCTGGGGTTAGAAACAGTAAAGGAGTGAGTGAAGGAGGCAGAGTAAGAAGGTGCCAGGTGTGAACAGGTACAAATTCATATTTAGAGATATAGTTTGTCCTGGGGTTAGAAACAGTAAAGGAGTGAGTGAAGGAGGGAGAGTAAGAAGGTGCCAGGTGTGAACAGGTACAAATTCATATTTAGAGATATAGTTTATCCTGGGGTTAGAAACAGTAAAGCAGTGAGTGAAGGAGGGAGAGTAAGAAGGTGTAAGGTGTGAACAGGTACAAATTCATATTTACAGATATAGTTTATCCTGGGGTTAGAAACAGTAAAGGAGTGAGTGAAGGAGGGAGAGAAAGAATGTGCCAGGTGTGAACAGGTACAAATTCATATTTACAGATATAGTTTATCCTGGGGTTAGAAACAGTAAAGGAGTGAGTGAAGGAGGGAGAGTAAGAAGGTGCCAGGTGTGAACAGGTACAAATTCATATTTACAGATATAGTTTGTCCTGGGGTTAGAAACAGTAAAGCAGTGAGTGAAGGAGGGAGAGAAAGAATGTGCCAGGTGTGAACAGGTACAAATTCATATTTACAGATATAGTTTATCCTGGGGTTAGAAACAGTAAAGGAGTGAGTGAAGGAGGGAGAGTAAGAAGGTGCCAGGTGTGAACAGGTACAAATTCATATTTACAGATATAGTTTGTCCTGGGGTTAGAAACAGTAAAGGAGTGAGTGAAGGAGGGACAGTAAGAAGGTGTAAGGTGTGAACAGGTACAAATTCATATTTACAGATATAGTTTGTCCTGGGGTTAGAAACAGTAAAGGAGTGAGTGAAGGAGGGAGAGTAAGAAGGTGTAAGGTGTGAACAGGTACAAATTCATATTTACAGATATAGTTTGTCCTGGGGTTAGAAACAGTAAAGGAGTGAGTGAAGGAGGGAGAGTAAGAAGGTGTAAGGTGTGAACAGGTACAAATTCATATTTAGAGATATAGTTTGTCCTGGGGTTAGAAACAGTAAAGCAGTGAGTGAAGGAGGGAGAGTAAGAAGGTGCCAGGTGTGAACAGGTACAAATTCATATTTACAGATATAGTTTGTCCTGGGGTTAGAAACAGTAAAGCAGTGAGTGAAGGAGGGAGAGTAAGAAGGTGTAAGGTATGAACAGGTACAAATTCATATTTAGAGATATAGTTTGTCCTGGGGTTAGAAACAGTAAAGGAGTGAGTGAAGGAGGGAGAGTAAGAAGGTGCCAGGTGTGAACAGGTACAAATTCATATTTACAGATATAGTTTGTCCTGGGGTTAGAAACAGTAAAGGAGTGAGTGAAGGAGGGACAGTAAGAAGGTGTAAGGTGTGAACAGGTACAAATTCATATTTACAGATATAGTTTGTCCTGGGGTTAGAAACAGTAAAGGAGTGAGTGAAGGAGGGAGAGTAAGAAGGTGTAAGGTGTGAACAGGTACAAATTCATATTTACAGATATAGTTTGTCCTGGGGTTAGAAACAGTAAAGGAGTGAGTGAAGGAGGGAGAGTAAGAAGGTGTAAGGTGTGAACAGGTACAAATTCATATTTAGAGATATAGTTTGTCCTGGGGTTAGAAACAGTAAAGCAGTGAGTGAAGGAGGGAGAGTAAGAAGGTGTAAGGTGTGAACAGGTACAAATTCATATTTAGAGATATAGTTTGTCCTGGGGTTAGAAACAGTAAAGGAGTGAGTGAAGGAGGGAGAGTAAGAAGGTGCCAGGTGTGAACAGGTACAAATTCATATTTACAGATATAGTTTGTCCTGGGGTTAGAAACAGTAAAGGAGTGAGTGAAGGAGGGAGAGTAAGAAGGTGTAAGGTGTGAACAGGTACAAATTCATATTTACAGATATAGTTTGTCCTGGGGTTAGAAACAGTAAAGGAGTGAGTGAAGGAGGGAGAGTAAGAAGGTGCCAGGTGTGAACAGGTACAAATTCATATTTACAAATATAGTTTGTCCTGGGGTTAGAAACAGTAAAGGAGTGAGTGAAGGAGGGACAGTAAGAAGGTGTAAGGTGTGAACAGGTACAAATTCATATTTACAGATATAGTTTATCCTGGGGTTAGAAACAGTAAAGGAGTGAGTGAAGGAGGGAGAGTAAGAAGGTGCCAGGTGTGAACAGGTACAAATTCATATTTACAGAT
>NC_056747.1:16031498-16033998 GCF_019279795.1 Protopterus annectens | reverse complement strand
ACAAGGCGGTGACAGAAAATAGTAGTGAAAACTACAGGACTGATAACAACATGGAGATCTACAACCTCTCCAAAGAAGAGCTTAACCAAGACGCCAAAGATCTACTTAAGAAAGGCTTCAACTTTATCCCTACCCAACGAGCGAAATGCACCGACCTAATCTTGGACCTAAAACTATACTGCAGAAAACTGAACCTGAAACACTGGTTCAACAACAAAAAAAGTGGCCAGTCCATGTTCGGGTTACCCCCAAACACACCTGACCGGCACCAAGAAGAAGGTAATGTGCAAGCTTTGGTTACAGACAGCACCAGCAGGGTTTTTACCGACCCCAGCAATATACAGCCCATACCAAACAGTATAATGGGAACCAGAAACAGAAGCTCAGAAGTGCCAGGCACTCCCAGAGACAGTAACAATGACTGCAGTAGTAACAATTTTGTAATGATGGCCACTAATGATGCGCCCACTAATACTGAAGTACCCAGGCACCTCAGAATGAGTGCTCTCGGCGACTGCAGTAGGGCCAACACTGAGCGTTCACCCGCTCAGGCCAATAATACCGAAGTCATAGAGTTACAAAGGGAAAACAATAACAGTGCTACAGCCAATACTAATGTATCAAACACAGTGAATCGTATTGCCAATGTTACCAATGCCAATGCTACTAATACAGCAGTGTTTATTAGAACAGTCAGTAACGAGAATTTAGCCAATTCTAACAGTGTTTACCCAAATCACGCTGTCTCAAATAATGCTGTCTCAAATAATACTGTCGCAAGGTATGTTATCTCAAATGCTGTCTCAAATGTTGTCGCAAGGTATGCTATCTCAAATGCTGTCTCAAATGTTGTCTCAAATGCAAATTTCAATGTAACTGCCAATACAAACAGTGATTACCTAAATCACGCCATCACAAATAATGCAGTCGCAAGTGATATAGTTGCAGATTTTGATGTAGCCAATATGGTATTCGCAGTTAACAACAACAGAAGCAGGAATAAATTTAACGCTGTCTCTAATAATGCACGCACAAGGTACGATGTCGCAGATGTTGTTGCAGCTAATAATGTATCCGCAGACAACAGTGGAAGCATAAATGTCTTTAACTCTGTTGTCGCAGATGTTGGTACAGCAAATATTGTATCCGCAGACAACAGCGGAAGCATAAATGTCTTTAACTCTGTTGCCTCGAATGCTAGCGACTTTGGCGCTCATCGCCCGAGTGTAGTTGCTGCCACGGCACACCCGTGCAGCAATAAAGACCTTAATATGCAGCCCCTAAGAAATGAACAAGTTGCCAGAGTTAGGCCAATAAGGTCAGTCAGCATAACGCAAGACAGTAGCGCCCCCAGCGACGGAACAAGTGATACAATCACAGCAAGTGATATAATCACCGTAAGCTGTTCAAGAACTCCCACTATACTAGAGAGAAGGGCAACGCCACCCAGGCGTGACAACCCACAGACCAGCAGCACTCCCGTGCACAGAGCAAATAGAGAACACCACCCCAGCGAAAACCAAAGAGCAACCCACAGGGGAAACCCTAATAGCCCCCTAAACCACCAAATAGAGGGCAGTTCGTATGCATCTGACCACACACAAGTGGCCAGCGCTACACAAGAGACAGCCCCCGAGGATGTAGCTGAAAACACCTCCGACAGTATGGAGGACAATGAAAGTAGGGCTGTGCCGCCAAAACGAAAGAGCACCTTCAACCCAATCCTCAATCACAATATCTACACCTTCTTGAAAGTGTGTGAATCAGAAATAAGGAACCTCATCCAAAACAAAACGCCAAAGATCTTTAATAACCTCAGCAAAGAGGAAAGAAAAGCATTACAAACAATCAGGGCTAACCCAGACCTGAAAGTAATGAAAGCGGACAAGGGTGCAGGAATAGTCATAATGGACCAAACCACCTACGTCCTAAAAATGAAAGAAGTGCTCACCAAAGATCATAGCTACACCAAAATCACTAAAGAAGCAGTGCTCAATAACTTCAGAAAAATTGATCGCACGATACACTCCCTGGCACAAAAGCAGCTCATCACAGAAGAAGAGCTAGACTTTATGCAAGTAGAATCCCCAGAGGTAGGCAAACTTTTTGGGATCCCTAAGATCCACAAAAACCAAACCGACCCACCGCTCCGACACATAGTTTCGTCCAAAAGAACGAAAACCGAATACATTTCGGAGCTACTGGACTACTACCTCAACCCCATCGTGCAAACTTCTGATCACTACCTCAAAGACTCCTGGGAGTTCCTACACAGGATCCACGTGTACCAAAACACGAGGCCCCCCAGAGAAGTAACATTAGTCTCTCTGGACATAGTAGCACTATACCCAAGTATTCCTCACGAAGAGGGCATCCACCTTATAGACAGGTATCTGACCAAACACAGAAACATGGAGCCCCAGAGAGCAAACACCTTAAGCACACTACTTAAACTAGTGCTTGAGAACAACTTCTTCGCATTCGAAGGAGACATCTACCA
>NC_056747.1:16023998-16026498 GCF_019279795.1 Protopterus annectens | reverse complement strand
GAAGAATGCAAAGTTCCTGTAATCACGGCTGCACAAAGCCAAGAACACAGCATCCATGGGACCTGACAACATCCCAGGCTGCCTTCTACATGAACTACAGAAAGAACTGGCACCCCACCTAAGTACCATGTTCAATCATAGCCTCACCTCAGGCCTTGTGCCCGTTGAATGGCGCACTGCGACAGTTATCCCACTCCACAAAGGGGGGGGGCACAACAGACCCCGGGAACTACCGCCCCATTAGCCTGACGAGCCTTGTCTGCAAGGCCATGGAACGTATCATCATGGACCTCATAAACAAAGACATTGGAGATCTCCAAACCTTGGACCCCACACAGTTTGGGTTTGTAAAAGGCAGATCATGTCTCCTAAACCTGATAGACTTCTTTGAAGTAGTCACCAGAGCCATAGATGAGGGTAAGGTGGTTCACACAGCCTATCTAGATCTCGCCAAGGCATTCGACACCATGCCCCACTCTGGGATTATAGATAAACTCACTAAACTAGGTATAAATCCCTATGTCACAAGATGGGTTGCCAACTGGCTCGCTGACAGAACCCACACTGTGAAAGTAGCAGACTCCAGATCAGACTTCAGACCAGTGACAAGTGGAGTACCACAGTGTTCAGTCCTGGGTCCTCTCCTGTTTGGTATCTACAGGCTAACACAGAAGGTCTTTGGCTAATGAAGTTCACATGACTGCAAACTAGGAGCCATAATTCATAGGTTCATACTAGGCTATCTGCCCTAGGGCATTTATAAGCCTAGCCAGAGTGTGTTTGGCTTTCGCCACCCATTTTAAATTAATTTTGCTATGCCCTTTTTCGGGGTTAGTATACTGTGCCTCTGTCTAACAGTGACACAGAAGTGATACCCGGGGTAAACCTACGATCTCCCATCCACTCATCAAGATTCCTCTTGAAGAGAGTCAATGCGGGACTCTGCCTAACCTGGACTGGGATTTTATTCCAGAGTGAAGGGAGCCTCTGGGTTATGAATCTGTCCCTCCAGCATGTCCTATTTATTTCAGTGCTGAGGTTCAAGTCTCTCGAGCGTGTAGCTCGATGGGATTTGGATTTTCTGAGGTGCAACATGTCCATTAATTCCGGGTTGGACATGGCTTTATACGTCAGGCAAAGATCGCCTCTGAGCAGGCGGTATGCCACTGAGTAGAGCTGGAGTTTCTTTAACTGGGCAGCATATGGCATCTGTTTGAGCCCTTTGATCCTCTTGGTGAGGTACTTTTGGGGTCTTTCCAGTTGCTGCAGGTGTCTGGTAAGGTATATCTGAAAATGGGCATTGTACTCAATTATGGGCCTGATGAGGGATGAGTAAAGAGGCACGATGACCTCCCCTGATCTAGATGTGAATCCCTTCATGATTAGGTGGGCTATATAAAATGTTTTTCTAACCACTTTGGCCACGTGGTTGTCAAATGAGAGATTGCTATCAACTTGGGTCCCCAGGTCCCTAATTACTTCTTCTGTACTTAATGGATTACCACCTATGTGGTAATTTGTGGGCACTTTGTTTTTGCCAAAGGGGATGACTATACACTTTTTGGCATTTAGCTTGAGGCCATGGCTCTGGCACCAGTTGTCTGTTTCTTTGAGGCCCTTTTGGAGGATGCTTGTGTCAGCTGGAGAGTCGATTATGGCGCCCAGTTTGCAGTCATCTGCGAACTTGGTCAGCCACAGTCCTTCTGTGTTGGCCTGTACCTCCGAGAAATATATACTGAACAAGAGAGGTCCCAGGACTGAGCCTTGTGGGATGCCACTTGTAACTGGTTTGGAGTCTGACATGGCTCCAGCAATTCTAACCATGTGGGTTCTGTCCTTGAGCCAGTTTGCAACCCATCTAGTGACATAGGGGTTTATATTTAAGCTGGTGAGCTTATCTATAATGCCCGAGTGGGGTATTGTATCGAAGGCTTTTGCGAGGTCCAGGTAGGCTGTGTGGACCACCTTCCCCTCGTCAATGGCCTTTGGTGACTGTTTCAAAAAAGTTGACCAGGTTTAAGAGGCAGGATCTGCCCTTAACAAAGCCGAACTGGGTAGGATCCAGTGTCTGTAGGTCCCCAATATCTTTATTTATGAGGTCCATGATGATCCTTTCCATAGCTTTGCAGACCAAGCTAGTCAGGCTTATGGGGCGATAGTTTCCAGGATCGTTGAGGCACCACCTTTGTGGAGAGGGACCACTGTTGCTGTACGCCACTCTTTTGGGTACATATCCTGTAGTAAGGCTGAGAATGAACAGTAGTTTTATATTTAGGTTTAGCTCTTCTTGGAGTTCATGTAGGACGCAGCCCGGGACACCGTTTGGTCCCATTGATGCTATGTTTTTGCTTTGGAGAGGGCTGCTCTTACCTGAGCATCTGAGATGCCAGGGGGGCAGCACTCTGCTGGGATAGATATTTGCCCTTTTGGTGGGGAGGGGGGGGGGAGTTTGTGCTGAACCTGTCAGCTAGGATGTTGGC
Source organism: Protopterus annectens (assembly GCF_019279795.1). NCBI lineage: Eukaryota > Metazoa > Chordata > Ceratodontiformes > Protopteridae > Protopterus > Protopterus annectens. The sequence continues at coordinate 16,024,018 of NC_056747.1, read as the reverse complement.
AATGTCTGTGGGTTCGGTGT